>NW_028254218.1:0-27020 GCF_964263255.1 Lissotriton vulgaris | reverse complement strand
ATAGTAAACCCTCTTATCATAGAATTATTAATTTCAATGGGAGGCCCCTCCACTGAGGAATTCTGCAGGGAGCAGAAGGAATGCCCCTCTCTTGTGGGTCTGTGGCAGCAGGCTGCAGACCAGGCAAATGGTGATCAGTCTGGGTCACATCTCATTTACTGGGAGAATGACCTCCTGTATTCAGAGCCTAAGGTTGCTGAACCTGGGTCAGCCGGTGTGCTGGTGGTACCCCAGAATTTCAAAGCCTTCCTACTGGAGTTGGCTCACGATGTGCCATTGGCAGGACATTTGGGGCAGGATAAGACCTTTGAAAGGCCTGTCACCCACTTTCATTGGCCCCAAATGCGTAGGATCTCAGATGCTCATTGTAGAACCTGCCAGAGTTGCCAGGCAAGTGGAAAGAGTGGGAGGAAGCAAAAGGCTCCTCTCCAGCCATTTCCCGACATCAGTACCCCATTACAGCGAGTGGGAATTGACATTGTGGGGCCATTGGACCCCAGGACAGCCATGGGCAGCAGGTTTATCCTGGTTCTGGTGGACCATGCCACCCGGTACCCTGAAGCCATCCCTCTGAGGACAGTGACGCCCCCATGGTGGGACGGGCACTGATGGGAATTTTCTCCAGAGTGGGATTCCCTCTAGAGGTGGTGTCTGACAGGGGCCCCAATTTCGTATCCAAATACATGAAATCCCTTTGTCAAGAGTGTGGTGTAACCTACAAGTTCACCACCCCTTACCACCCCCAAGGAAATGGGTTGGTTGAGAGATTCAACCGAACCCTAAAAGGCATGATTATGGGTCTTGAGGAACCCATGAGGCGTAAGTGGGATATCCTCTTACCATGCCTTCACTTTGCATACCGTGAGGTGCCACAGAAGTCTCAAGGATTCAGTCCCTTTGAGCTCCTGTATGGCCACCCAGTGAGAGGACCTTTAAGTCTGGTAAAAGAAGGCTGGGAGAAATCTCCCAGGAAACCTCCCCAGAGTGTATACAGTTACATGCTGGCCTTTAGGAACCAGACTAGGTGTTTCAGAGCAATTGCTGAGGCAAATCTGGAAGCCAGCCAGGAGGAAATGAAGCAGTGGTACGACCAGAATGCCACTCTGGTTGAGCTTCAGCCTGGTCAGAAGGTGTGGGTCTTGGCCCCTGTGGAGCCTTGTGCACTCCAGCATAAGTGGACCAACCCTTTGAGGTTATGGAGCGCAAGAGTCCAGTTACCTATTTGGTGGACTTGCAATCTCCCAGGAACCCCTTGAGGGTCCTGCATGTCAGCCGCCTTAAGCCCCACTTGGAGAGGTTTAAAGTGGGCATGGTCTTGGCAACAGATGATGGAATGGAGGAGGAGACTGAGCCTCTTCCTGACCTCCTGGTGGCCAGAGAACAAGACGGGTTAGGGGATGGAGTTAACCTCTCATCCACCCTGACCCCAGAACAACAGAATGACTGCCGCCAGTTGCTGGGACAGTTCTCTTACCTGTTCTCCCTGGTACCTAGTATCACTGACTGGTGTGTCCATGATGTGGATACAGGGGACAGTACACCTGTGAAGCACAAGGCTTACGGGGTGACTGACAGGGTCAAAGCCTGCATCACAGAGGAGGTCTCAAAGATGCTGGCTCTTTGGGTGATTGAGTCCTCCAGCAGTCCTTGGGCCAGCCCAGTGGTCTTGGTCCCGAAGGCTGCAGTGCCAGGTGCCACACCCGAACTCCGGTTCTGTGTGGACTACAGAGGACTCAATTCGGTCACCAAGACTGACGCGCACCCCATCCCCAGAGCTGATGAGCTCATTGATCGGTTAGGGGCTGCCAGGTACCTCAGCACGTTTGATTTAACGTCTGGGTATAGGCAGATCGCCTTGACTGATGGGGCAAAAGAGAGGTTAGCATTCTCCTCTCTATTTCCAGTTCCGGATTATGCCATTTGGGATGAAGAATGCCCCTGCCACCTTCCAGAGGTTGGTCAACCAGGTGTTGTTTGGGCTGGAGGAATTCAGTGCCGCCTACCTGGATGACATAGCAGGGTTCAGTGTCACATGGGAAGAACACCTGTGCCACCTCTGGGAAGTGTTGTTGGCACTGCGCAAGGCAGGCCTCACGATCAAGGTGAGTAAGTGCCAGATCGGGCAGGGTTCCGTGGTCTACTTGGGACACCAAGTGGGGAGCGGCCAGGTGGGGGTCATTTGATTATTGTGTACAGTCATAAATGCTTAACCTATAAACGCTCGGGGATTAGCCTTGTCTGCTCACGCCACGCAACCTAGAGGGTGAGCAGGGGTTATTCAATAGAGTAAGTCCCTTGCCCTGACTAGAGGAGAGGGTCCCTGCTTGTCACAAGTGCATATCTGTGCCAACCAGAGACCCCCAAATCTAACACTGGGGATATAATTGATGTTGTTAAGCATGTCCTAAACCGTGTGTAAAGACAAGAAATTAGGTTAGTTAGACATGGCTTTATGGACATGTGGGAACCCTACACATGGCTAAACTGTATAGGATGGAATTCAGGGGGGGCAGCACTATTCTGCATGGAGGCCAGCCATTTGGGCATAAGTGACATCTTGTTCATTGAGCCCATTCATCACAGTATCAAGTCTATGCATCCATTTACATTCTCTGATATTAAGGATTTGACATAGGTCACCTCCGCGTTGTCCAAGAGACACTTTGTCTAATACTATCCATTTGATGGATTCAGGGGTGTGTGAGGCAGTGTTGAAATGGTCCACAAGTGGGGCTCCTGTTGTCTTGCAGCGGACTCTGCTGCAATGTTGTAGGATTCTGGTCTTAACTTTTTGTCGTGTTTGGCCCACATATAGCTTGTTGCATGGTCATTGGATAGCGTAAATTATGTTTGCAGTATTGCAGTTTGTGTGTTCCTTCAGGGTAATGGTTGGTCCTTGTATTCAAAAGTCTTTGTCTCTACGCACATCGAGCAAGCTTTGCATTTAGTACACTTATAGTGTCCTACTACTTTTGGTAGATTCCACATGATTTAGATGGTCTGAATCGGTGGTGTATCTAATAGTGAGCGGACCACTTGGGCTTTAATGTTCTTGGCTTTCTTGAAAGCTTGCATAGGGGGTTCTTTAATATCTTTGATGTCAGATACTAGTCCCCAATTTCCATTTATTATCCATTTGATCTCGTTGCTCTTGGTGCAGTAGGTTGTCACACATATCATTTTGTCCAAAGTTGTGGTACGTAGTTTTGGAGTGAGTAGGGTTTCTCTGTCATTGTACCATGCTCTTTTCCTCGCTCTTTAGACCAACCGTTTAGTATACCCCCTTTCCATTAGACGGTTGATGAGGTCATCTGATTCTCTGAAAAAATCTTCTTTGAGTGAGCAGTTTCTCCTGATCTCGAGAAACTGCCCAAATGGAAGATTATCACGGAGTCCTCTTGTGTGGTGGATGGTATAGTGCAGCAGGGTGTTCCGTTCAGCTGGCTTTCTGTAGAGGGTGGTGTAGAGGTGATTTTCTTAGGCCTTGATACTGATGTCAAGAAAATCAATGGTGTGTTTATCATAGTGCATTGTGAACTTGATATCGTCGGAACGTGTGTTCAGCCGAGCAAAAAACTGGGGTAGCTCATTTTCTTCTCCTGTCCAGATTAGTAAGATATCATCGCTTTATCTCCTCCACTCAGGTGATATTGTTCCTGAATGGGTTAACGGATGATAGAATATTTGTTGTTTCAAAATCGTCCATAAAAGTATTGTTAAATCTGGAGCAAAAGCAGCTCCCATTGCTGTACCTTTGCTCTGTAGAAAGAATTCATTTTGAAAGATAAAGACGTTTTTAGTCATGGCCACCTCCAGTAGGTTGATTATAAATTTGGTTGGGACATTATTGGGTTTAGGTCTTCTCTCAAGGGTTCTTGCCATGGATTCCAATGTTGGTGCTTGTGGGATACTTGTATAAAGTGACACAATATCCATAGTTACCAACAGTTGTTTTCCCTGTTCGAAAATCATGTTGTCCACTAAGTTGACTACTTGCATGGTGTCACGAAGGTAGGTTCTGGTTGCCTCTGCCGCAGGTTTTAAAAAGAAGTCGACGTATTTACAGACCGGTTCCAACAGTGAACCACAGCCAGATATAATTGGTCATCCTGGTGGTTTTAGTGGGTCCTTGTGCACCTTGGGTAAGGTGTAGATGGTGGGTGTGCGGGGTTGGATTACATTAAGAAACTCATATTCTTTTTTTCATAGGAAACCCAGTTCTTTTCCTTTATCAGTGATGTTTGTAATGGTTCTCCGGGTTTCGTTGGTGGGGTCCATGTTGATATAGGTGTAACTGATCCCGTCTCTCAGTTGTGAGTATATCTCTGCTTTAAAATCATCAACATTCTACATCACAATTGCTCACCCTTTATCTGCCTGTTTGATAACAATTGTTCTGTTACTTTGTTACTCTTCAAATCGTTAAGGGCTCGTTGTTCACCCTGTGTGATGTTATGTTTAACATAGGGTTTTTTCTCACACAGTTTCATGATGTCCCTTAGTACCACGCTCTCATACGTCAATATTCTGTGGGATACAGAATGTGCTGGAGGCATGAACGTTAACGGTGGTCGCATCCCAGTATATGAAGTCAATGATATAGGTAGTGAATGTTTGAAGAAATGTCTTAGACAGATCTTTCTAAAGAACCTGTGTAGTTCAGCCTTTAGTTTGAAGCGGTTCACGTGTGATGTGGGCATAAAAGACAGGCCCTTCTTCAGAATGCTGTTCTCTTCAGGTGAGAGTGTGTGGGAAGACAGGTTGATAATCGGATTCTTCTCAGTTACCAGCGGTATGTTCTCCTCCTGTTATTGATCTCCCCGTGGTTCTCTGGTTGAATTCTGTCCCTGTTGCTGTCCGGTGTCCCAATTCTGCTGGCTCTGGCCCCGTCATGGCTGTCTGTTCCAGGATCCTCCTCGGCCTCTTGGTGGTTGCCAGTTGCCTTCCTCTAAAAAAGTCGGGGGTCCAGTTGGGTGATCTGGTGGTGGTTGGTACCATGAGTCCTGGTAATGGTAGCTGCTGCTCGAACTGGCTTGTTCACTATCACTTCTTGTGCTGTATGAAGAATCTGAGAAGTTGGTGGCTTTACTGCCTCCTCTATATCCCCTAAAGATAGAGGGGCAGATATATTAAAAACCTGGTTACAAAAAGCAGATGCAGATTACGTACTGATTTTATGCGACCAGTAACTTATTTTGGAAATTGACCTATGTACTAATAGGTCAGTTCACAAAATAAGCAACTTGAGGGTGGTTGCATTCTGACCTAACTAATTAATGTTCATTAGGTAGGTCACAGATTGCAACTCATTCTGATTGGTCGCAATCACAAGTATATTAGTTTGCAATTTTAGAAATGGCCATTTTTGCAGGGTTACCCCCAAACTTTTTGCTTCTTCCTCCTACAGTTTTCCTGACCCGTGGTTGTTGGCAATAGGACTCTGGGCACTTTACTACTGCTGATCCGTGCTAAAGTAAATATGCTCTCTGTGTAAATTGTTATTTTAATTGGTTATCCATGATTGGCATATTTGTATCACCAAAAAGTCCCTAGTAAAGTGCACTGAGTGTCCCAGGGCTGGTGATTCAAATGCTACTAGTGGGCTTGCAGCACTAATTGTGCCAACCACATGAGTAGCCCTAAAATGGTGTCTAAGGCCTGCCCCTGCAGTGCCTGTGTGCAGTCTGTGGACTGCCATGTCAACCTGGCCAGTGTCCCCAATGTCCAGGCCTAACCCTTCCCTTTCTGTACACATTGGACACCCCTATGGAAGGCCCAAGGTACCCCCCTTGGCAGGGTTCAGTGTATGTGAAAGGTAGAGCATGTAATAGTGCAGGTGACATGCTCTGGTAGTGAATTACAGCCATTTTCGTTTTTCACTATTGTAAGGCTAACTTGTCCATAGGTTATAATAGGGAATGCTGTGTACAGTGGTTACCTGCATATCTTCCCATAGGAGCAAGGTAGGACATACAAGTCTGGTATCCCTGAACTCAGAATTTAAAAACACATCTTTTAGGAAAGGTGTTTTTTTATCCTGTGTTTCAGAAGAGCACTTTTTAGAAAGTAGCTGTTCTCTTGTCTGACCTTTCTGTGTGCTTTGGCTGTTTGTGAATTGACTGTCTGGTTTGTGAGTGACAGGGCTGGGGGATTCTAGGAGACAGAATGAGTCCACCCAGTGGTGAATTGAGAGATCTGCATCTAGATGGGAGGGAGGAGTTGCACCTGGGACCTGAATAGGACTGTGACTGCCCCCCCCCCCACAGTGCTGGCTCCAACCCCTGTGGTGCGTCTGATGTCTCTGCCCTGCACTGTGAAAGGAGAGAAGGAATCATGTCAACAAAGTGCTCCAGGGCAGTGCTTTCCCTCCACAATGCTGGCTCCACCTCCTGCTGGGCGGCTGGTGACCCTGCCCCTCTCTCTGAAAGGAAAGGAGAAGCCAGGAAAACAAAGTCCTCAAGGAACACCCATAACTGGTACAGACCAGGCACAGAGCCCTCCTGCACAAAGGGAACAAATACTTTTTGGGGTATAGTACAGGACCCCAGACCACTGAACTTTAGATCATCCTGGAATCAAGAAGGAACCTCTGCCAAGGAGAAAGCTGGAAGACTGAAGAAGGAAGACTGTCCTGCTGTTGCTTTGCTGGACTGACCTGCAGTTGCTTTGCTGCAAAAGAGAGGGGAAGGACTTTGCTTTGTGCTGTGTCCCCTTGCTTGAAGAAATCTCCAATGGCCTGAAGAAGAGCTGGCTCCCTGTTTAGAAGTCCCAGGAACATAAGGACTTCACCCCCAGCTTCCCTGAACTCTGCTGAGAGAGTTCTGTCCTTCCTAGAGTGCTTGGGCCAGTTGTGGTGCCTCTGGAAGTTGTACCTGTGTTGGGAAGCTGGAAACCAAGATTTAAAGAACTTTTTGCAAGTTTTAACGCATCGCTTGCTTGCGGAGCGCATCCCCGTCAGTGCGAGGAAATGCCTGCTGCTGGCGAAGGCCGAGATCGTCACAGCGCCTGTTGCCGTTGCCAGAGTCGCCGCATCCTTCGCTTGCGGGATGCTCCAGCAAGAAGATTACCATAGCTGCGAGTATCGTCGCAGAGCCTGTCGTCACTGGGTGAGATTGTCGCACGCATTGCTTGCGTACCACATCACATCACTGCGAGAGTCATTGCAGAGCCATCGCATCGAGGGGCCGCGAGAGGAGAAGATCGCCACTGAGCCGCGTATTGTCGCCGTATCGAAGATTATCGCCGCCCCGAAGACCGTCGCATCATACCTTTTGCGAGCCGCTTCCACCGAGACCTGTGCACCGGAATCCACGCAAGGTATAGGTCCCTCCCCATAGAGACCGGAGTCATCGCAGCACGCCTGCTGCATCCAGCGGGGCTGTCGCATCGCCTCCCCAGGGTCTCAGGAGTGACACATTGCTTGCTTTTCAACGCTACAGCTTTCACTTGGAAGTTTTGTTGCATCTAAAGGTACTGTTGGCTAAAACATGACGCAACTGCGGATTATTTTAACGCAACCTTAAGAACTCATTTGAAACCATATTCTTGAACTGTGTATGTTGGATTTTTGTAATTTTGGTCTTGTCTAGTTTAGATGAAATACTTCTATTTTTCTAAACTGTTGTGGAGTCCATTTGTGGTGTTTTCACTGTGTTACTGTGAGTGTTGGTGCCTTTTATAAGCCTGACTGCTCGTGCCAAGCTACCAAGGGGGTGAGCAGGGGTTATCTAAAGAGTGTATCCTCCTTACCCTGACTAGAAGCAAGGGTCCCTATTTGGATAGTAGTACCTACCCCTGCCAACTAGAGACCCCAGATCTAACAGCAAGGGTCAGCAGACTGACATGCCTGCGATTACTTTCAAACAAAACAACCCTTTGGAAAAAGCAACACAATTTCTGAACAGAAAATCTTACTTTCAAAAAAGAAGGGGCATATTATCAAGCAGGGCGTTAAAATGTTTCACCTTTTTGGCAGCAGAAAACTGTCGCTAAAACGGTGATAATGGGCTTGATAATATGGCCTTTTGATTTCCAATAGAAACCCATGTTCTGGTGTGAACATGGGCTTCTATTGGAATTCTCCAGGGCATATTATCAAGCCCAATTTTTCCGCTTTAGCTGCAGTTTTCTGCCACTAAAACGGCGATAATTTTAATGCCCTGCTTGATAATATGCCCGAAGTTTTTTTTCTCCAAAAGTTTCAGTGACTTCTGTGACAGCCTACTGCCCCTGAAGTTTAACCAGTTCAGAAATGGGAAGGGACATGAATAAGTTACCACTCCAACTTGGGAGTCAGTAGCTTATCAACTGTTTATAACTAGAATTATGGTACCATTGATGTATTGGGTACCAAGTTGAAATTTAGAAGGGAAGTCCTAAATACTACCTTTCCAAACTGCGATGTGGTATTGTTCTCCAAACCCACCTAGTGATTCTGAAAAGCTCTTCCAAATCGTTAAATTGGTTTGGTGCCTTAGAAAAGGTGTTTTAGCATTAGCAAACCAACTGATTTACTGAATCGGACTGTTTTTATATGTTTAAACATTTTTCAGTCTTGAAACCGTTCCAGTTGGAAGTTTCAGTCTTACACTGGTGATGCTTTATGCTGAAGCGCATTCCCGCGCTAGAGTGAGAAGGAGACAGACACGGAAGACTGTCCAACATCTACACCGTCCTGGTGAAGACCCGCTTCTGATGCGCAAAATCAGCGCATCGCTCCCAGGGTCGAAACGTCAACGCATTCCCTTCTTGCACGAACCAACTATTAAAAATCCTCTAGGACCCAAGAATTAATTGATGTACCTACTGGATTATTGTACATATAGTTGTCGTCGTCAATAAGTCTATAAACTGACTATTTTATATGTTGTTTTAATTGTGTAACAGTCTTGCACAAAAATTACATGCTTTGTATGTTTTATATTTGATTTTTGGACAGTAACATGAATACTTTGATTCCAATACAAAGAATATGAAAATGTATGAGTAAAACTTCACTTACATTTAGCTTTGTGGTCAGTGTGTTTGATTGTACTGGTATAGATACCACTGTCTTTGTATCCTCATTAGGGACGAAGTGTACAAATAATGCAATTGGAATACTATATTACTGTGTATTTCCATCCGAGAGAACCATTATTACTCATTGTATTACCCACCCAGGTTCTGAGGGTTACAGGGTCAACCCCATTACATGCAATGTTATGCTGAAGTCAGCAAGGCTCTCGGCCCGGCTCCCTGGCAAGTTTGATGCCCGTAGTCGACAACAGAGGGGGATGGGATAGCTGACAGCCTGCACCAGGCTCCTGCTCCATTGCTGAGGGCGGCGGCTGGCTCCAATGATCCCGATGCCCCTGACCCTAGGCTCCGTCCCCACTACTGTGGGAAGCCGTCAGCTGCACAGTACTCCTTTAACACTACCAACTTTAACTCCAGCAGGCAGCGGTCTGCTGTGCTGCACACCTTCAATGCGTCCGACTCCAGTAGGCCAGACTGTGGACTATGAGCAGTGGCCACAGGAGACGATCAAGGTTGAGTGGAGAGGTGGGTGAGGCTAGAACTGCTGTCCCCTCATCCCCTTTTGTATTGATTTGTTTGCCCTAAGTGTGGCAGGGTATGCTCAGACATGAGTCCCTTGCTCACTTGGCCACTGGATTCAAGATAGCCTGGCTGATTCGGATTATGAATCCGAAACCGGTCCCAGGATGCTTGTTTCCGGTCCATGGAAGACATGGCTTGGCAGTTCGGGCTGGACTGTTCCCACGAGGCACAGGGTCAGACTGATTTGCATATAGCCATGTCTGAAATGGGGTGGCTGAGTGAGCTAAAGAATGGTGATGGATTAAACCCAGATCAGTTGACTGGGGGTGAGTGTTTGATTTGCTCAAACGCTCTGTCCATCATCCCCTTTTGTATCGTTTTGTTCGCCCTAGGTGTGGCAGGGTATGCTCAGACGTGAGTCCCTTGCTCACTTGGCCACTGGATTCAAGATAGCCTGGCTGATGAGGATTATGAATCCGAAACCGGTCCCAGGATGCTTGTTTCCGGTCCATGGAAGACATGGCTTGGCAGTTCAGGTTGGACTGTTCCCACGAGGTACAGGGTCAGACTGATTTGCATGTAGCCATGTCTCAAATGGGGTGGCTGAGTGGGCTAAAGAATGGTGATGGATTAAACCCAGATCAGTTGACTGGGGGTGAGTGTTTGATTTGCTCAAACGCTCTGTCCATCATCCCCATTTGTATCGCTTTGTTCGCCCTAAGTGTGGCAGGGTATGCTCAGACGTGAGTCCCTTGCTCACTTGGCCACTGGATTCAAGATAGCCTGGCTGATGAGGATTATGAATCCGAAACCGGTCCCAGGATGCTTGTTTCCGGTCCATGGAAGATATGGCTTGGCAGTTCGGGCTGGACTGTTCCCACGAGGCACAGGGTCAGACTGATTTGCATATAGCCATGTCTGAAATGGGGTGGCTGAGTGGGCTAAAGAATGGTGATGGATTAAACCCAGATCAGTTGACTGGGGGTGAGTGTTTGATTTGCTCAAATGCTCTGTCCATCATCCCCTTTTGTATCGCTTTGTTCGCCCTAAGTGTGGCAGGGTATGCTCAGATGTGAGTCCCATGCTCACTTGGCCACTGGATTCAAGATAGCCAGGCTGATGAGGATTATGAATCCGAAACCAGTCCCAGGATGCTTGTTTCCGGTCCATGGAAGACATGGCTTGGCAGTTCGGGCTGGACTGTTCTCACGAGCACAGGGTCAGACTGATTTGCATATAGCCATGTCTGAAATGGGGTGGCTGAGTGGGCTAAAGAATGGTGATGGATTAAACCCAGATCAGTTGACTGGGGGTAAGTGTTTGATTTGCTCAAACGCTCTGTCCATCATCCCCTTTTGTATCGCGTCCCCTCATGCAGGCAGAAGCGGACCACATTCGGCGACCGTGGCTTGCCTCCTGGCGAGGGCCGCCTCCGTGCTCCTGCTCTATCCTCTTTACCTCCCTGGATAACTGGGAAGTCTATCTGCAATCCCAGGAGGGGGTAAATAGTCCAATAAACCCAACTACTAGTGTAAGTTTACTTCCCAGTTCAGCGCTGCAGTTACAGCTTCCCACTTCCTTGCATCTAACCGCTTGTAGCACCCAGCCAGGCCTTATTAGGACACTTAGTTAGAATTCGGCGTGGACTTGGGAGCACATATTTGGAGCTAACGGTGTGAGCAGGAGACCACAACACAGTGGGCTCTCGATGAGCACAGGACCCCTCAGGACACCTGCACCAGAACCAGACCTCGCAGGTAAAAAACGTGGTATCTGGACTATTCGGTACACCCTCCGAATCTTCACTTAAGGGTGTAACAATCAGGATGCTCGTGCCCATCCGACCCCAGTCAGCCAAGCAGGATCAACAGGCAATGGGTAGGTGATGCTGCGCTGTTCAGGAAAATACAAGGGAAAATATGATCAAGCAGAACGAGCAAAGCTCCCCTGAAACCTGTAAGGTTAAGAAAACCCAAGTTGGGGACAGTGGGTCAAACAGATACTCCATTAAAGTCACCTAACCCAGCCCAAGATATGACCCGACAAAGTACATTTTCACCAAATTCTGCCAAACCTTTGGTACAGGACCCTGTCCTATCGACATTCCTAGGCTACAGCAAGGGAACATTTCTCCGCCACGACAACGAATACTACTGGCCCAGCAGGCCCCCTTCACTCACATGCCTCTACCCTTTTGGACTTTTAAAAAAAAGCTATCTGGTGCAATTGCCAGCACCCCCCTTTTATAGGTTTGAACAGTTGGAGGAGAGGCCTTCACTTTTAAAGGTTGAGGTAAGAGTTCACCCACCCCGATAACCAGCCTAATGCCAACCCAGGATGAGCTAAGTGACACTCCATCTAGCTCAACACAAGTCGCTCAATCCATAGAAATATCTAACACCAGCTAAACACCATCTCAGCAGACAGCCACTTCCAGGGATGCTCTCCGGTAATCATCTATTTTCTGCACAACCATCTATTGTTGATTCTGATTTCGCTCTCTAAGAAACTCTGCAACAAAGAACTCAATCCTTAAGACTTATTACAGGCTCCCGAAAATTTGACCACATCACCCCTCATCTGAAAGCACTTAATTGGCTATCTCACGAAGCAAGAATCCAACTAAATATGGCATGTATCACACAAAAAGCAATTTACTAAAAACATCATTATACCTAGCCCAGAAGTTCATATTATCAGGAGGCAGCAGAGTCTCACAGAGCCATGGAGATCCCCTACTGAAAACCTTTCCTCTTCAGTAAGAAGAGACCTTATGACAGAGCTTTCTCTAGATCAGCACCAAGAATTTGGAACTCACTCCCACCGAGCATTAGAAAAATCGTGTCCACTTCAGCTTTCAAAAAAGAAGCCAAGACATTTTTTATGAGCAAATTTCTTCATAATAACAATTGGCTAGACTCTATTGGTTGCTTTCCTGATCACACACCATGTTAATACTAATCGATTGCTTGTAATCATCAGGAATATATATATGATGATCTAAAATCGATGCATACATACGGATGATTTTGCAAGCACAATTGTTTATCTCAAAATGTTGTACGCCTGTTATTTGCTTATGATCGTGTCAAACTTACTGTACTAAGATTAAGAATATGTAAATGTGAAGTGCTCTTATACCCTCTTGGGTCATATCCGTGCTATATAAATTACAAAATAAAATAAATAAAATAAGGTCAATCACACACCTAAAAAATGGATGTGCATAATGAAAACACATAGTTTACAGTATAGAAAAAAACTGATCAGTGTCTTTTTAAAATATAACTATGAAGTTAATTTAAAGATATGCACAAAGTGTATGAAAACCATGCAGGAAACATTTCAGTATGTGTGAGTTATAAAAACTTAGAAGTTAAACTTTCTCAGCACAAACATTGTTGATGTAGTTAGTTGTTAGCTTCTATGTAATTTTAATTATAGATATATATATTTTGTTTGCTTATAATTCACCCAAATACCAAAAGGTTAAAGTGATGCTATAGTTTAGAAATAGGTTTTTGATTTTAAAAAACCTTAGAAATTCACTACAAAAACAAATGTTAAAGTAGTGTTATTGTTAGGTGAATTTCACAGTGACAACATTTACACTTTGAACTAAAAAAAACACAAAAACTCATCAGTTATATTTAGTACCACTAACTATAGCCCCCACATGACACCTCAAATGACATCTTTGATAGCATCACTGATAGCATCATTCAATGAGTGTGTTAGCTTGTTTTACAGGTTACATATTGATGGGTAACTACCATAGTACAAAACGTTTTGGTTCTCCAGAAAAAGTTTCTAATAGGAGAAAGATTCTACAAAGTAGATACTAACTTTTATAAGGAGCTTTCAGTAATTAAAAAGAATTGTTTCAGCTTGATGATTTATACTTCAAATGAGAGAGTATGTGCACCAGGTACTAACCTATGTATGCATGCTTGTTTTGCTTCAGAAGAAGGGCTATCTGTAAAGTGATAACCACAGCATGAAGGATGCAGGTAGTATTACCTTTAGCACCTTCAAATCTTGGTTATGTTTTAGCAAATAGTCTCTTTTTTTTTTTAAAACCTTTATTGTGCATAGTAAGCATACAAATACGGGCCCACAACCACACAGGCCGGCCTCGAAAGCAGTCTGTAGCACAAAAAGTAAGAATAGTCCATCTCAGCGGTCCCTAAGAAAACCCAAACGATAAGTGTCCAAGATGTGAGACAAATAGAGCAGGACCGCTAGGCAGAGGAGAAGTGAGGTTAATTTTAAAAGTTTTGTAGATAAGAAGGATCAGATGCATTCAATCCACCAAGAGCAATTGGCAGGCAACGAACCTGCGAGTTAGCAGCAAAACGAGGGAAAGACATGAAAAGCGACAAAGGATAATAATCATCAGAATAGTTGCACAATAAACAGTACATATTGGCCATCGCCCGCCCACGGACTCAGTACACCCAAATCCACTAAAATGACAGTATCAACAGCGGATAGAATAGGTATCACTACCCCAAGGCACCTGAAAACCCAAAGGAAGAAAAAGAAAAAGGAAGAAAGAGGAGACGAGAAAAATAAGGCCCATAGAAACTGAAACTGAAACAAAATCCCTACCCCCCCACCCCCTACCCTGCACGTATGCGGAGGCTACGGCCAACCCCCCCCCCTAGCAACGTGCCTGTTGCCCACAAACCGAACCCGAAATTTAGAACAGAGAAGGGAAGAAAAGAAAAGCAAGAAAGAAGAAAAAAGAAAAACGTGTTACACATAAGACCGGAGGAGGGCCAGCGGATATTCCCAAGACTACCATCACATATCACTCCGGCCGCCCGATCCCAGACCCCACGACCAATACAATACCCATATTCACTATCCCCGGCAGTCCATCAGTATCCCAGCAGTGCAAGCAAAAACAGCCCGAGCAAACGAGGAGACAACCTCATCCCTGCCCCCTGCGATGCGAAGCAGCGACATAGTCCAGCCTCATGGTAGACATCTTGGAGGAGGCGAGCGAGCAAAGTGACCACATCCGAGCGGGGGGTGTCCATCCAAGTCCATCCAACACACAGCCATGTTGATAACAATAGTACAGGAGGATGTAGCGCCCTTTAGTGAACCACCAGGATCGTCAAGCCCAGTCAGTAGGAACCACTCCAGGATAGAAGAGCAAGTCGTGCCAGTAACCCCGCGAGGAGTCGCCAAACGTGGCGCCCGGACATTTTTCCCCAGCCACATCGCATCTCCAGAGACTTCAAGCCTCCTCGAGGAAGTAACAGCTGGCACCCCAGCAGCAGTAGGGTCTCGCACCCCCAGTATGTCAGTAGCAACCGGAGAGGAGGGAAAGAGGGTAGAAGCTGGGTGTGGCATAGTGTCCTGCTCCCAGAGGCATCCGCGTTCAGGCAAGGGTGTCATCAATAGAATCCCATCCAGCCGATCCCCCAATTCGCGGCCAGCGATACCAAAAGCCGCTCTTAAAGTACATAGGGCTCCCAGGATGTCGCCGAGCAGTACTGATTTATCAGGGAGAAAGGGCGCAGTATTTCCACTGGGCAAATGGTCGCAGTACTGTCCCCGGATACGGCCGCCATCACTCTCCACAATAAGCTGGTCACTACGCCGATATACACCACGGCACTGCCCAACCGAGGGGACAGGGGAGGCACACCCCATGGTCACTCAGTGCCGATGCAGCGTGGGCAGACGTCCGCGTATTCAAAAGCAGCCCGTGAGCCGCCGTCGCGGGAGAGAAAGGCAAGCTGTAAAATGGCGCCCGGCACTACTCGCCAAGAAACAAAGTAGCCGGTAAGCCATCCCCGGGCTGAGGATTGAATACAATGTTGCCTCCGCAGCGGCGGCGCCCAAAGCCTGCGAAGCGATAGGGCAGGATGCAGGGGGCAAGACGCGCTTGCCACGCGTAGTCGGTCGATCCCGATATGCCTGGAATGGCGGCCGTCGTTGTGGACAGGGCCGGTCAGCGAGAGAACAAAGACTCAGCACAGCCGCGCAGCGCCAGGAGGAGGCGGAGGCGTCTCGGCACTCTCGCAGCCGGGATCGGGCAGAGAAGCACATCGGCAGGTCCGGGTTCGCCTCCCGTTTCCGCTACCGCCACTCGTGTGCAGGATGAAGTACAGGATAAGGCGGAAAACGGGAGAAAGGCGAGAGGGTCGGCGGAGCCGAGAGATCAGGCGGCCATCATGGTTTCGAGCCAGGCTCCTCCCCCCAAATAGTCTCTTTTTAATCACTATTGCATAAAATGTACACTGATCTTAGTAGATTCATTAGAATAATGTTTTGTGTATTTCTCATTGCAAAAAGTGTGGTATAGAATGAACTCAATCTATAGATCAAACTCTGTTTCATCTAATCACTTCTGAACTGATTTCAACTTCAACTTAATTTCTTTATGTGAGTATCTGATTCTGATTAGGAACTAGTATACTACAAGCACTACCCCATGAGTCCAACCAGGTGGGTAAGATGGTGGGAAGACAATCTGACCACACCCCACAGTGTATCACCAGGGGAACAGACTGCACTGCTTGCCAAGAGGTACACCCAAGGGGATGGGGGAATGGATAAAACAAAGAAATACCAGAGTATTGGCTCTGGGCAGTTGGGACCGGTCTTCTGTGTTGTGTCACCTGGATATTTCTCTAGAAACAGCTTGTGAGAATATACAACGCCACTGGTGTGAAATTCAGTCAGTAGAAAAGGGAGCTAGAAGAAACAATATAAGGTTTTAGGCTTGTCCTGGCGCAGAAAATGAGGGTGCTTGAAGCATGTGCACGCCAGCCAGCAAAACACAAACAGCACGGTCAACCACAACAAGATCCATGTGAGTATCATTTTGCGTGTTGAGGTTTGTCTACTGTTGCTGCTCAATGGTGTGTATTGGGCCATAGTGGAAAAGCCGGCAGTGCTGAAACAGGGCTGTAACAGCAGGTTTTTGTGTGTCAGCAGTTTGATACAGATGAAAGCTGTCCATAGTCGGGCATTTTTTTTAGAATTGGCAGTTACTTTTTTAGCTTTCTCTGAACAGTTGTACACAGACTGATCACCATATTCAATGAAAATTTCCCAAATGCCTGTGGTTGATTGTTGATGTGAACTATGCTACGTGTAAGTCCATAGCAATTTATACAGCAATATGTGAGAAAACAAAGCTTGGATGATGTCTTCAGTGATGTCATCATTTATGTCATTTGAGATGTCATCAGTGATGTCATAAATTATGTCAAAGAACTTGTCATCAGTGATATCATATGTGAGGTCATAAGCAGTGCATGGTGAATTCATGTGTTTTGTTTGGTTCAAAACGTTGACTTTGTCACTGAAAAATTCACCCAACTATAACATTACTTTCACCTTTGTTTTTATCAGTGAATATATATGTATGTGTGTATATATATATATATATATATATATATATATATATATATATATTACCTACTGGCTGTCGCCAGTAGGTAGTTATAGTTAGGATTTTTTTCAATGCAAAATCTCAAAATTCTATTGTGAATAACTTTGGCGTCGGTTGACGAATCTGCCTGAAAATTTCTTCAAATTTGCCTCGCGGAGCTCTGGTCCTTCCCTGAAAGTTTGGGGGGGGGATTCGTCAAGCGGGGGGCGAGATAAAAGGGGGGTCCCAAAACGTGTTTTCCCCATGTTAATTTCCATAGGGCGGTCAAACTCACTTTTAGCCCGAACAGCTGAATGGATTTGCACCAAACTTGGCAAAATTGTAGGGACTGGTAGCCCGATGTGCCTTTGCTATGTCTCAAGATATGTGCTCCAGTGGTTTTTACGAAAATTAACTTTGAAAAAATATATATTGGGATACATTGGGCTATATATATGTTAGAGCCCAAATGTAGCCCAATGTAGCCCAAAGATGGCCACCAGAGACAAAAAAAAACAAATGTCGCCCAAATATCAGCCAGATGTAGCCCAACTATAGCCCAATGACAGAATGTCCCAGAGTGTTCTAAAGAACAACTAGAGCGCTAACAGTCTTACTTATGACAAAAGTATGGCACACCTGAAGTCATCTTGATTGGAATAAAGTGTTAACACTTAAAACATTTAATTTGCAAAAGAACAAAATGAGGGGGTTCATTTTGCCATAGAAATTATGATTAGTGGTAAAGAAAGAAAAATTAGGGCACATTTTGAGTGACTTCTCAAATCCTCTTATATTTCAATAAAAAAATTCTGATATGCAGTCTCCCAAGATGGCCACCAGAGACAAAAGAGCCCAAATGTAGCCCAAATATCAGCCAGATGTAGCCCAACTATAGCCCAATGACAGAATGTCCCAGAGTGTTCAAAAGAACAACTAGAACGCTAACAGTCTTACTTATGACAAAAGTATGGCACACCTGAAGTCATCTTGATTGGAATAAAGTGGTAACACTTAATACATTTAATTTGAAAAGGAACAAAATGAGGGGTTTCATTTTGCCATAGAAATTATATATATATTACCTACTGGTGGTCGCCAGTAGGTATATATAGTTAGGATTTTTTCTCTATGGGATTTTTGAAAATTCTATGTCTAATAACGTTGGCGTTTGTGGACGGAATTGGCTGAAATTTTCAGGAAAATGGCACATTTTGTTTCTGAGCAGCTCCTGAAAATATGGGGGGTGTTTGTCAAGGGGGGGGCAAGAAAAAAGGGGGGTCCCAAAACGCGTTTTTCCCATGTTAATTTCCATAGGGCGGTTGGCCTCACTTTTAGCTCGAACGGCTGAATGGATTTGCACGAAACTTGGCAAAATTGTAGGGACGGTTAGCCCGATGTGCCTTTGCTAGGTCTCAATATATGTGCTCCAGTGGATTTTGATAAATTAACGTTCAAAAAAATATATATATCTGTAACAGCGTCCCGGGTAGCGCTCCGGTTCGCGTACTTTTCGCGTAACGGAACTTTGCAAAGCGAAGCTGATTGGCTCTTCGGTGTCTGTCAACATTCTAAACAGTCCGGAGCGGCCGCCACTTGTCTCTCGGTAGGATCGAGAGACAAGAGGAGGCAAAAACGAAGGGGGAAATGACCATAAGGGGGCATAGTAGATCCTCCCTGACCCCCTAGGTTTGATGTGGAGGCTTTAAAAGGGCCCCGCGGGGCAAAAAAAAAAAAATATATATCGTTTTTTTTGCATTATCAATAGTGTTGTCCGTATTCCCAGTCAGTACCCTTCCCCGCCCGCCATGTGCACAAAGACCGCATACATCCCCCATAACGTGAAGGCTAAGTAACTAGAACGTCATAAGGAGTTGTCTTTCAAAAGTGTTGAAGAGTAGTATGTTGAAAATCTGAAGCCATCATTCTACAAACTCTCAACCTGCCTTGGATGGAAAAATCCTGAAGAATGTACAAGCTGAAAAGCAGTTTTTGTTTGCATAGCATCAGCAGCAACACTTGAGTCAGCTTTGTGTGAAGCCGCCATCTTGATCCAATCAATACCGTCCCCTTGCACACATTCAGGGACCAGGCCGCAGGACGTGTCTTCAGGTCAAACGGATTGTGGGACAAGGTCAAGAATGGAAGAGTCACCAAAAGGCAAAAAGTTCCACCGGACCCCGGGAGCCGGCCGCCTATGTCGGGGGCGATCTCAGGCCACACCAGGGCAACAAGACTTGGGGAGGGGGCAGGAGCCAAGTGCCCCCTCCCAGTCCGCGCCACCACACCACCTCTCGGGGGCCTCCGTCAAGCGGTTCAGGGAGGCACCGCATCACATTGCTTTCCAATGCAGTCAGGTCCTCAAACAGCCCCCACTTACACTCACCTATGAAAATCTTACTATTGATGCTTGACTGAGACCAAGGAGATCAGAGTGCATGTCTGTGTAAGGTGATGTACCTCTGGGGAGACAAGGTCCAGAATGGAAGAGTCGCTGTATCGCAAGAGTGGGTGAAATTTAGCCGGATGGCGGGTGAGACGCTGTAATAGCAAGAGCAGGCGCAACTCAGCTGGCCGAGAGAGACTTGGGGAGGGGGCAGGAGCCAAGCGCCCCCTCCCAGTCCGCGCCACCACACTGCCCCTGGGGGGCCTCCGTCAAGCGGTTCAGGGAGGCACCGCAGGCAGCAGTTCTTCAGATCAGTGGCTCTCACCGGCAAGGCTCCCCTCCTTTAGCAGCGATCGTTGGCGCTGTGGTTGCGGCCGGAGGCTCCTGCTAAGTCAACGCCCCAGCCTCTCCATGTCGTAGGCCGCAAGAGTAATCGCAACTCAGCTGTCCGAGAGAGACTTGGGGAGGAGGCAGGAGCTAAGCGCCCCCTCCCAGTCCGCGCCACCACACCGCCCCTGGGGGGCCTCCGTCAAACGGTTCAGGGAGGCACCGCAGGCAGCCGTTCTTCAGATCAGTGGCTCTCACCGGCAAGGCTCCCCTCCTTTAGCAGCGATCGTTGGCGCTGTGGTTGCGGCCGGAGGCTCCTGCTTAGTCAACGCCCCGGCCTCTCCATGTCGTAGGACGCAAGAGTAATCGCAACTCAGCTGTCCGAGAGAGACTTGGGGAGGAGGCAGGAGCTAAGCGCCCCCTCCCAGTCCCCGCCACCACACCGCCCCTGAGGGGCCTCCGTCAAGCGGTTCAGGGAGTCACCGCAGGCAGCCGTTCTTCAGATCAGTGGCTCTCACCGGCAAGGCTCCCCTCCTTTAGCAGCGATCGTTGGCGCTGTGGTTGCGGCCGGCGGCCCCGCCTAGTCAACGCCTCGGCCTCTCCATGTCATAGGCCGCAAGAGTGGTCGCAACTCTGCTGGCCGAGCGAGAAATACCGTCCCCCTGCACACATTCAGAGACCAGGCCACATTGCGAGGGCACCGCAGGACGTGTCTTCAGGTCAAACGGATTGTGGTAGTCTACAGTGTTTCTGGATGTTTCAGACTGAAGCTGGCGTCAGCATGAGAGCACCACCATCGCGTGACTCCGTCGTGGCCATTCCGCAAGCAATCATGGCAGTCGCTCCCCACCGTAAGTCTGCGGGAGTCGGGGGCCCCGGTGACTCTTGTAGAATCTTCAAGGCTGAGGGGACGCTTTTGGGAATGGGGCCCATGCCCTAGCAGTCAAGCGTCCGAGTTCCAGGGTTGCCCAGAGCCATCCTTGCAGGCCAGGCCCAAGTCTGTGGAGTCGACCGCCATTTCCTGAGCTCCGTGGCAGCCGCCTCTCGCTGTACTGCAAGAGTGGGTGCAATTCATCCGGATGGCGGGTGAGACGCTGTAATAACAAGAGCAGGCGCAATTCAGCTGGCCGAGCGAGGCCCTGTGCCGCAGGAGCGGGCGCAACTCAGGTGGCCGAGTGAAGCGCTGGGGTGTAACTGATAAACCTAATAAGTTGTTGTAATTGATATTGGTTTCTCCTTTTTTAAGAAAATGTTAGTTTCTATTTTTGAATGTGTGTGTCAAAGGTTATTTTATGCTGATAGGAGGTCTGCCACTTTGTCACAAGGATGTTGTCATCAGTGATGTCATTTAAGATGTCATCAGTGATGTCATGAGTGATGTCACTGACCATGTCATGAGTGATGTAATATGTGACGTCATCAGCAGTGCATTGCACGCGCAAGTTATAGTGAGTCCAACTAACTATAACGTGGGAATTTCAATGGTTTTATGCGAGTAAAATTTCCACCTAACTATAACTGGTGTGAAACCTATGGTTTTTTCAATGAATTCATATATATATATATATAATTTCAAGGATGCCCATGGTGAAAACGTCAGTCTACTAAATTATTGTGCTTTGGACAGAATTCCCATCTCCGAAAGAGGGGGAAATAAATTAAAAGAACCCAGGCGTTTGGAATCGAAGGTGATTATCAAATATGAAACAATGCATCCTCTAGGATTGAATAAAGATGAGGAATTGTCTGTCCACTTAGGATGAGGGTGGAACTGTGATGGAACGAGAACATAATATTGAAAAGAACTGTGTAACCCTGATGACGTTTGTATTTTAAACTGCTGACAGGTGATCACTGATCATATGTCTGTGTTTTATATTGTAGGAGACGGAGACACCATCATCATAAAATGAGGAGGAATGCAAAAAAGCTTAATGTATCTGTGATGAATTGTAAATAGCCCACTTGGGTAGAATTGTAAAAGATGCATCACTCATATGAAGTAGGGACACGAAATATCTGTTACATTGATTTTCAAAGTAATAATGAAAAGGGACTGATGTATAGAATGTAAGCCCACTTGGGCGGAATTTGCAAATAATAATATTAATGAAAATCGTGTTTAATTATATTGTCTAATGAAATGGTTCAGTAATTTTGTACCAAGGATTTATAAGACATTATAAATGATTATACATATCAGTCCAATCATGTAAAGGGCATCTATGTGAAGTGTATGGAGAATAGTCACCACTCCAAAATGGCTGCTAATTTGCTGTATTCCTGTTGTGGTGTAGTCGTCCTATTCCTATATATTGGTATGTGATGTGAGCACTTTCTATATATACTTTTGAGTAACAAACAACAAATCACCCCTGAGAAAGGAGCGGCTGCTCCGAAAAGCGTTGGGCAATTTTGCCATTTAACAAATAAAGAACTATTAACGACGCTGATGGATCTGGGCTTGATTTCTTTGGTGAAACAATACTGAGGATTTGAGTATATATATATATATATATATATATATATATATATATATATATATATATATATATAGACAAAATCTTCAAACAGCACACTCCTGCCAGAAATGAAGACACGGACCACAAAGGCTGCAGTAAGGGAGATTTTAATCCAAACCTCTCAGGTTACGCGTTTCGAGCAACTTGTGCTCTTGGTCACACACCAAATATATATATATGAAATCCTGTATCGCTTGATGCCTACCAGCATCCCAGTTCCACTGCTCCGGAAAACGAACAAGCCAGACCCAAGATCTCGTGCAAAGTTAAGTGTTCTTTATTTTCATCAAATAACACCCAAGCTGTCCTGCATGACGCGTTTCGCCTCTAGCCAGAGGCTTGATCACATGATACGCTACTAGAACTCAAAGAGGGTACTTAAGGCATTTCTGAACCAATGAAGGGCGGAGTTTTGTACAAATAAACCGCCCAAATTAACTCATTATGGTCTTAGTTTCTATACATAT
The DNA here is from genome assembly GCF_964263255.1 of Lissotriton vulgaris. Lineage (NCBI taxonomy): Eukaryota > Metazoa > Chordata > Amphibia > Caudata > Salamandridae > Lissotriton > Lissotriton vulgaris. The sequence goes on along the minus strand of NW_028254218.1, from coordinate 4,382 downwards.
ATACACAGTGGTATTTTGTTCATTATTTACACATATAAATGGCGTAGTGCCATAATTATTTTTGCATATCAAGTTCTCAATGGCAAATGTACATTCTACTGAAAATTCTGTAGAAAAATAACAAATGTACACAAATCTGAAATTACATTCTTTAGGACAAATATATATATACAGTTTCATAAATAATTAAAATTCATGATATATACATACTATTTACAATAAAAGACTTAGTGTCTGCATTGTGAATCCTATATGTAATTCATATTTATAAAAATATCCAATTGTGCAAATTCAAGCAGGTAAAGTGCAATGTGTTATGTACCTTTTTAACCTGTATTACCAAAGTACCATTAGTGTTTTTAGAACTCGTTTATGCGACATAGTTGTGTAGACATGAAATAATAGCCACTGTTAAATTCTAGGAGACAAACACAAAACCAAATTTGTAATCTGGTTTCGACGAAACTCTTGGTTCTTATGTACCACAGTACTATAATCTCTCATGACCCCAGGAAAAAGAAAACCCCAGTGCAAATATTCTATAAATGTGAAAAATAATGGTGTGATTGATTTCTTTTCCTTTTAGTGTTTTTTATCTTTTTTATGTTTTAATTTGTGTGAAAAATGATATACAATTCATTTTCACATTCATGGAGTGGGAGGTGAAAGAATATGTCTTTTACTTATATAAGATGTTATTTCTTTCTTATTCATGGCAGCCTATAAGCACCACCTCCAAGATGTAGATTAGTTACTGATCCCACAACCACAGACCTATTCAGTTAATTATCAGAGCTAAGACCATCCTATATAGGAAATACATTCTCTAAGATGTCACATTGATTGTCTAGGAGCTTATAAGATGTATTATTGGGTGCTTATAAACAAGTGTACAAATCTTCACCTGCATTCAGGCCCCTAGGGGCCTTACTGTTAAGTTCGATAATGTACCTTGTTTCAAGAAGGTGGAGTTTGGCATCCCTGTCTCCTCCTCTTTTTAAGGGTAAGACACAATCTATAGCATAGTATAAAAGGCCCGTCGGATCACTGTTGTGGACCTTTTCAAAGTGGCGTGCCACTGGGTAAGTTTGGTCTTTACCCACTATTGCTCTGATGTGCTGCAATACCCGTCTGTGTACCGGCAAGCGAGTGCTGCCTATATATCGAAGCTCACACGGGCACTGCAGCACATATACAGCAAAGTCAGTTTTACAGGACATGCGTTTTTTATTTGTACCGGTTTGGTTGAAAACGGTACTGTGTACTGAGTTTTGCTGCACCCGTTTTTACAAGCTTTGCATACAGCACATCTTTTAAAACCGCCTCCCAATGCTCCCCAAGTGTCAGAGATAGGTTTTTCCAAGAAGTTCTTAACTAGTCTGTCTGACATTGAAATGGACTTTCTGAAGGTAATGTCAGGTTTTTTGACCACATACTTGCCAATAACGGGATCCCCCGTTATTAGATTCCTGTTCTTATAAAAGATTTGTCTGATCTCTTTATGTTGTCTGCTAAAGGTGACAATGACTCTGGGTGCAATCAGTTTATTCTTGTCAGTTACCCCTTCTTTAGATATCTCTTTTCTAGATAGAGCTTCATCTCTAGATATTGTTTGAGATCTATTTATAGCTCGTTGAACTGTTCTAACAGAGTATCCACGAGCCAAAAAGCGTTCTTTGCTTTCATATTGTAATTTCTGGCACTCTGTTTCTGAACTGCAAATCCGCCTAATTCGCAGCATTTCCCCGAAGGGAATGCTGTCAATTAGGTGGCGAGGGTGCTGACTAGAATCATGTAGAATTATATTCCCTGCCGTGGGCTTTCTGTGCATTCTGGTTGCTAATCTATCACCTGATACATATACTTCTGTGTCTAGAAAAACTACTGCTTTTTCATTTATGCAAGAAGTGAATTCTAGATTTAGGTTGTTTTTGTTAAGTTCTGAAATGAAACTCTGCGCTGCTGTTTTAGAACCCCGCCAAATTAAGAACAAATCATCTATGTACCGTAAGTACAGTGGTACATGTTGCCGCATGGTGTCTTCCAAGGGACCGCCTAGCACACACTCCTCCCAGAGTCACATGTGGAGGCACGCTAGACTCGGGGAGAAGCATGACCCCATGGCGACCCCTCGGACCTGCTGGTATAGTTGGTTGTTGAATAAAAAGAAGTTTTGTTCAAGGCAGATTTTTATCATAGTTAATAACATTTTGTTATGCGCAGAGAAATTCATGGGCCATTTGTTTAGATAGAACTCCACAGCCCGAACCCCATCAGCATGCTTAATCGAAGTATACAACGATGTAACATCAAGCGTTATAAGCAAACACTCACTGTCCCACATTGTATTGTTCACCTTTCTGATGAAATCAGATGTGTCCTGTACATATACACATATACACATATATATATATATATATATGTCTGAAAGGGTTCCCCACTCGATAGATCAGAGGAAACACAAAAGACTCGCACTCCAGGGTCCGTGTGAAAATCGTTTATTGGCGACGCGTTTCGACCAGGCGGTCTTCTTCGTTAGCCAGCCACATAAACTTACAATCACCATTTTAAAGTGCACCAAGGAAGTAGTGGAAATTAACATAGGACCACATTCCAAAACAAACTACAAATCAGGTAAGAACTACAAATGTAGTAGAAGAAAGACTCTGTAGTGCAAATGGTAATGTGAACGTGTGCTTAAAAATAATTAAAAAACACATTTCATTATTTTAAATTACAAAGAAGGTGTGTACACAATCCTAATGTAGTAGAATTGATTAAATTAATACAATTACGATCTGGCCAAGTGGCCTGTGTAAATAAATCTAAAGCACTGGATGTATTAATCCATACATTTGCACAAAATTAGAGTCAAAGAACAACATAAATGTAGGCCAAGTGGCCTTGTATCTCCTCTTGGCAGGGACAGATATGTTACATGTTTAAAAATTTGAAATTACATTTCTTAGGGAGAAAAAAGAAGATAGACAAGGTGTATATATATATATATATATATATATATATATATATATACATTACTTCTTATCTGACATATAAATGTGTGTGTTTATATATATGTATATATATATATATATATATTATCTACTGGCGGTCGCCAGTAGGTAGTTATAGTTAGGACCTAGTTTCCATAGGAAATCCGCAACATTCTATTTGGATTAATTTTGGCGCCGGTGAACAAATCTTTTCGAATTTCTCAAAGAAGATGACTCGGTCCACTCAGCTCCTCCCCTGAAAGTTTTGGGGGGATTCGTTAAGTGGGGGCTGAGATAAAAGGGGGGTCCCAAAACATGTTTTCCCCATGTTATTTTCCATAGGACGTTTAGACAAGGCTACAGCCCGAACGGCTGAATGGAATTATAAGAAATTTGGCAAAAAGGTAGAGTCCGGCTCGCAGATTACGCTTTTCTTTAAATGGTGTAACTCCGTCCAGTAGTTGCTGAGATAATTAAAGTTGAAATCAATTATATATCTATAAGCGCGCACGGGTACGCGCACTAGTGCGCCTGTGCACAAGGGGAATTTTGATTTGCTGTTTGACGTCTGTCTAACATTCGATTTGGAGGAAATCAGGAAGTGTTGACCGCCATTTTGTCAGTGTGAGTCAACATATTGTAGAGAAGAAAGGGGCAGAACATGGAAAGGGGACAAGGTAGAGACTCCCTGGCCCCCTAGGTTTTCTCAGGGGGTCCATTAAGGACCCCCAAAGCCAAAATAAACCAGTTTTGTTTGCAAAAAAGTTGCGGGGTGCGCGCACCGCTATTTACAAGAGTGTGAAAAACTATAGCGGAGAGAGTGGAAAGGGGGCAGGGTGGAGACTCCCTGACCCCCAAGGTTATCTCAGGGGGTCCATTAAGGACCCCCAAAGCCAAAAAAAGATAAAAAAATGGAGTTAAATTACAAGTTTGAGTGTTTAGATGTATGTTGGCTCTAAAAAGAGCTGTTGTGTTAATTGGGTGTTTTTGGTACCTACAAGTAAGTACCGATGCAGAGTCTCATGTTACAGAGGAAGATTCTATTTCCCTCATCCGTGAAATGAACACTATCTCTCCTATAGATGCCTTGCATGTTGCAACGCAAGCTGTTTTGGTATATAGAACCCATGCCATAGTCTCTGAGGAAAGCAGAAACAGATTTATTTACACGTTTCCATGCTTTCTCAATCTGTGGACAATATTGATTGGACCAATTACATTTCTGTCTTTGGCATATATTGGAGTACACAAAGGCAGTTTGAGGAAAAAGTGACATCAATTGCCCAAAGGTGTCCTTTAAAAGCTTTTCCAGACCTACCCCAGTCAATGTGCCTAGATCATTTCCACCACAGTGCACAATTATTGTGGGAGATGCATCTCCCACAATAT
>NW_028254217.1:0-18657 GCF_964263255.1 Lissotriton vulgaris | reverse complement strand
AGGTGTGTTTGAACCTTTTTAAGACCAGCTATTTTCTGGTCTTAAAAATCTGCCTCTAACTGGATTTAGAGGCAGTTTTCGGGGGTTATCGCCGGACAGGAATTTGATTGTAAATATCATGAAGTGGGATTAGCAGCAGTTTTTGCACGGGAACGCCCACCTTGTGAAATCTGACGAAATTGATGTACATAGACAGCATTCATTTCCCTTCTTCTCCCACTCCTCTCCCTGTGGGCACCATGGATACTGTAAATTATTGACCGTATCACCCTGCCAGTAAGAACCCGTACCCCTATGCATATGTACAGCCATTCTAGGCACCATGGCCTTTTTACCCATTGGAATCCCCAGCTTCCCTCCTGCGCGTATCTTGCACCCCCTCTCTCATGTATAGACCGTGAAACCCTTTCCCTTTGCGCGATCCTGATGTGAAAAGTAACCCTCCTGCTTGACCCAGGCATTCCCCATTTCCCTCTCGAAGAAGCATCCTTCGCCTCAGCTGACATAGCCCCCAGTTGTATCTGACTGCCCCTGTTCTCTCATGTACAGGTCATAAGATCTCTCTCTCTCTCTCTCTGCGCGACTCTGGCCCTGCACGCACCCTGACCCCCTCCTTCTCCTCATATGAGCAAGTCATAAACCCTCTTCTTCCGCAAAGCCCTGTCCTTGAGAGTCACGGCCGCGCCTGACCAGCACCTCCTTCCCTTCCATGAATGCCCCTCTATTGACAAGCCCTCCCTCCACGCTCGATTGTCCACGCAGGCATGAATACCACTCCTTTGATGACCCCTTCCCCCGAGTCCGGCTGACCACACATGTCCGAGGCCATCGCCTAAGCCAGGAGAATACCATTTACTGCCCTTATTGTATGCCTAGCCACCCCACCCCCTGGGCCATGATCAGGCGTACACATCCTACGAAACACTCAGCTGCGTGATTGCCCTCCCCTCTTATCAGCAGGTCAAGGGTCCCCATTGTGAACGTATGTGGAGTAGGATCACCACGAGGATTATAGGGATGTCTTTCTTTTGCGTCATACTGTCCTGATTGTACCATCAAATGTTTTGCAAGGTATAAAAGCAAGAGTCTCAAGCTCACTTGTTAGAGCACCTCCCGAAAGACACTGTGTTTCGTGTCCGAAATGACTGGCTCTCCTCATGAGAAATAAACTCTGTTCTTGATTCCTGCTTCCAGCGCCCGTCTCTTTATTTGGTAATTATTCAGAATGGGAACTAAGAGGCTGTTTGCGCCAGCAGCCTGGGCATCGATAGAATTATGGGCTCACTTTCCACAATTGGCGTCCCAACGCGGGGTCCATCAGTGACATAGGGTTCGGTAAGAGAGATCCAGACGAAGAAGTGAACGTCTAAAATGATCGGAGTATACCTGCCTTGAGAGGGCCCTAGCCCGGCTGCCGATCGACAGAACTTCACCAATTCTAAAAGGACCTCTCTTGAGTGACCTATTGTCCTGACTGGAATCCCACAGGAATGCTGCATGGAGTAAGAGAACAATCAGGCGCTGGAGGAGGAAGACGAAGAACTGTCCGTATGGTCCGGTCCGGGTAAGATTAAGTAGGGTGTTTTTACGCCTGATTGGTAGGGTGGTTCTATCCACCTGATTGATTGATTGATTGTATTGAAATCGGTATTTGTATACTGATATTGTATTGGTTGGTATTGGTTCATTTAGCTTTGAAGGCTACTTGACATATTGGTTCTCTTTTGAGAACGAGACATTCTCTGTTTGCAAACAGCGGCGAATAGGAACGTCGTCCCTCTTTGCAGATAGAGAAGGGTAGGTAATGCAGACTTTTGTCCCCGTTGTAATCCGTCATGCCTACTTTTCTCCCCACTGAATTGTTTGAAGTCGATTAATAATCGATTGTTGCTCTTTGAGATCTTCCCTGTCCACAAACAGAGACGAATAGGAATATTCTGTTCCCTTTATGGATAGCGAAGGGCAGGTAATGCAGACATTTGTCCCCGTTGTAATCCGTCATGCCTGTTTTTCTCCCCATTGATTGGTTGGTTGCCTGGACATTGTTGTCCCAGGAATTGTTTCGTTTGAGGTATTTTCTATTTGCAAACAACGTGAAATAGAAATATTCTGTCTAGTCTTTGCAAGTAGAAAAGGGTAGGTTATGCCCCTTTGTGAATTCGTCAGTCCTACCCACTCCCCACTGGTTGGTTATTGTGGGGTAGCTCGCATGGTCCGCCCAGGAGACTACCCTTATGGAGGACATATGCTCTCTACTCATGGGCCATTTAGTAGAAATAGACCGACTGGTCCGTCCAGGAGGCTACCCTAGTAAGTGGAAGTACATCGCTCGGTCTGTCCAGGATGATACCCTAATGAAGGAATATATGTTCCCCTTTTGATCGATAATCTCGTTCCACCCCGGACCATTTATTGGAGGGGACTCGTCTGGTCCGTCCAGATGTACCCCCCTAGTGAAAAGGACACATAAAAATATGAAGTGATCACCGTTCCCTACTAACAGAAAGCTTTAGCTCGAAACACGCTAAGGAAGAGAAAGAAAAATAAAAAGAAATCAGGCTAAGTCAGTAACCCCCTTATGAGCTTTTGACTTCACCAAAAATAAGAAACATTAGAAATAGTTCGTAATAAGAAATGTAAAATGGCGAAAAGGTTTGATAGCAGAACATAGCCACGAGGTAGCTAGGCTCCACTGCCTATTCCTGCTCCCAACATGTCTGCCTCATTTCCCACCACGCCCAAATAACGGTCACATGAAATAGAAAGCAAATCAATAGGTACCTACCCCCATTCCGGAAGCTCCCGAAGTGCAACAGGTCCGCGGTTATGCCCATCCGGAAGGCGAGGCCTCGAGGCACGAGGGACTCGCCTGGCCACGGTCAGGAGGAGATGATGTTGGGCAGGCGGTCCAAAGGATGACAAGGACCTCTCCATCTTTTCTCTTCTGCCGCCCTGCAGGCCGCGGGGAGAGAGGGGGCTGTCTTGCCTCGGCCACCGACCACCTCTCTCTCTCACCCGATCCGGCTTTTGTCGAAGGCCGAAGCCAAGGCGAGAACGGCGGCAAATCAAGTAGTCCCGCCACATGCCAAATTCGCCGCATGCCATCGCCTGCATAGGTACAGGCAGTCCCGCCACATTTCAAGCTCCCTGGAGAGTTGGAGGTAGTCCCGCCACATGTCAAAAAGGGGGGGGGGCTGTCTTGCCTCAGCCGCCGACCACCCCCCCCCCATCATCAATGGCTGGCACGGCCAATATCGAAACGACGGAGCCGAGGAACGGCGCGGGGTCGCTGGAAGGGGGAGGCGGCGCGAACGACCCTCCCCCACCCCCCTCCAGGTGGAGGCTTCCAGCGACACCCCAACACTCTTTGCTTAAAGAGGGTCAACATCAAAAAGCGGTCTTCTGCCCAGGACGGGCACTCGCTCCATATCGCCTCTCCTCGACCTTGAAGATTCTATAAGAGCCGGGGGGCCCCCGACCCCCTGCATGGGTGCCCCCGCCCCCTTCGCTGGGAACCACGACATCGGTGCTACTCCTGCCGGCACCAGACTCGGATCGGAAATGGCTAAAATGCCGCCACGGCACAGGCTTGTTCAGTTCCGGAGGAACACCAGAATGACCCGGTAGGAAAGTTGTTGCCGCCCTTCCCATTCTTTGACTCATGGTCCATATTGTCAGACTGTTAACCACATTGCACGAGACTTCCTGAACTGCCAATGGAAAGTTCTGGGCCAACCATGCGAGACTAGAGACACTCTGACTGTGCTGGAACTTGCCTGACCCCACCCAAAATGGCGCCGACACAAAATGAGACGTTTTTAATGAACTTTGTTGCACCCTGATTGCGCAAGCTTTTTACCCCGAGATATATATAACGTTTTGGATAATGAAAGTAGATATGAAGGATATTGAGTATGTGCTTGGACAATGAATTGGCTTAGGGTGGGTACCGATTATGAGTTGGAAAATGAATTGGTGTAATTTAAGGTAATGAATGAACATTGGATAATGTATTTATGAATTTATTAAAGATGAATTACTGACATGCATCATGCTTGCTCTGTAGGGGAGTTTAATACGATTTTATTGCACTGCCGCACTTTATGCAATGAACTGCCACCAGCTTTGTTCTTCCTATGTACAGTTCCAATCTGCTCCGTGGCTAGTCCACTGGGTTGTAGGCCTGTATTTATACGTCAACACTTTTTATTAAAAGTATTTTGAAAACGAAAGCATAGTTGTAGTGGTTGCATTAATGAGTTTTGAATGTATTACTACTGTGAGCAACGAGAAAGTATGATGAAGGTTAAAGGTTAAAAAGGACCCGATATTTAGCAGCCACACTATGTGTCACAGGCAGCCGGAAAAGTGCTTTAGAAGACCTAAAAACGACACCACAGAAATGCCACCTGACCGCCACCCTTGTACCCGATCAAAAGGGGTTACGACCAAGTAACTCATGTAGATACGCAGATCGTCAATGATTATCTGTCTGACCTTTCTGGTCCATCTGGGCTTAAACGCCGTGATGGTAGGGAAATGCACTACGTGGAGATAGGTCGAGTATGTGGTAGGTAAAACATTTCCGGATTACTGCATGTTGATGAGGTTTGAATATTGCCCCCCCCACCCCTTCTTTCTCCTCCCTTCTGCAGGTCACGCCGGAACCTTGGCGGATGTATGGAAGGACGATGATCGAACCGCCATTGAGAAGGGGAAGAAGGGAATATGAGCATGGTCCTTATGGCAAATAAAAGTTTTTAAAAAAGACGTAGACTTAAACATGACTGTTCCTCCTTAGAGCATAGCAACGGGAGGATGGACTGACATAGAGACTGGACAAGTACTGAATGACAAAAAAAACTGACTAGAAACGACGCGTTAAATAATGTAACTGGACGTTTTGACTAGGTAGGGAAAGGACAAAGAAAAATTGTACGGGTAAGGGTTGCCACGGCACCACCCGCCTAGGAAGTTAGAAATGTTGCCGATGTTCAAAATGCACTGCCCCCTTTCTCACACTCTTACAGATATAGCCAAGCTGTCCGACTGTTTTCCCGATCAATATTTGCTGTTGCCTCAGCCTGGAGAACTTCCCACCACAGGAGGGAACAGAAAAATGGTTTAAGATCCAACCATGGGTAACTAGCGCGACCAGGTTAATTTCTGATCAACCAACCGAGGCGTGAGTATTGGCAATTGGGAATGCTCGCAGGCGTGACAAGCGAGAAGGGAAAGGGGGGAAGGGCAGAAAGAGCTAAGCACGTAGATAAATAGGATAGTAAAGATACGTAGGATATATATAAAAACAGATCTTGTAGACTAACAATTGTTTCCTGTCTTGTCGTGAATGTCTTGTATATGTGTAATATATGTGCCGTCTTCCCTGTCTGAGTTTGTGTGTGTGTAACGTACGAATTTATGTCTCCCCTCTGTCTGTATCTACAGGTCACCTGACCTTTGCCGTTCTGTGTTGTGAGCGCACTAAATGACCTATTTTTCGTACACGTCTCTCTCTCTCTCTCTCTCTCTCTCTCTCCACTCCTTTTTATCTCTCTCTCTCTCTCTCTCTCTCTCTCTCCTTACATGTCATACGTGTACCGAATGGCTCGTTTAGATTGCGGACGACTCTCACTCTCTATGAGAGTCTCCCTATTTTCCCTCCCTCTTTTTGGTAAAATTGTGCCCCACCGGCACCAGTCTGATTTGATACATATTGAACGCGAAGGTGTTCAGCGAAATTGACCGAAACTAAAATGACTGTATCTCGCCATGTTACTGCCTCTCCTTTCTGCAAAATGAATGAACTTGAATTGGCTGAGAAGGAAAGGACAGGTAAGACGACTAAAGTCCCCCAAATCTGGCCATTTATAGGGGAACTGTATGTCAATGGCATCCTATGTCTGTTCTTCAGAGACGAACGCCAACGTCTAGATTGACACCCAATACCCAGATTGCCCCACCCCTTTGCACCCAAGCGCAAGCGCCCGAAGCATCCCCGCCCCATTTTTGATAGAACCACTTCTGCTGTCCCGGGTATAAACATAATGACCATGAGTAGCTGTTGACCCTTGAGGAAATCTTGTTTTGCCCGACTCTCGACGATAGCACCCCCGCCCTGTCTGAAAATGTTAGCCAGTCCTGAAGGGAAATGCTCTGTAATATTGAATATGATGTAACGCACAGTTGATGGAAATGTCATTTATCCTCACGTGAGTTATAAATAAGACAATGAATAAACCTGCCATAAACTCAGTAGGAATGCTGACACATGCACTGCTTGGTAATAGACCTCTGACTGTGACCGATGAGCATAAAATCTCAAATGCGTAAAATTGAGGGAGGAATTCATATGCGTAGATGTCTTCTTCTGCCATCTCTCTAAAACGTTGTCTTGTACCTATTCAAAGATTCACGATCACCGGAGGAGATGGGTCAGATGTGACGTTCAGCCTGACTGCAGATCTTGGGACACGTATGACATCGACCAGAGGTGGAGCTGCAGAGCAACAAGGCACGGGACGAGACCGCAATTTCAACGTGGAAAATGAAAAATGACGGGCCGCCTTGAAGCCCTCCGACTGCTAACCCACGTGTGCCTGGAGTCTCCGTCTGCCTTCTTTGGGCCCGATTGATGGGCCTGCCTGCTTGTTATCCTTTGCTCCCTTGGTCCCTTTTGTGTGTCCCAGGAACTCTGACCCAACTCCGCTCACTCTCTCTCCTATCGACTATTTGAACAACATTCACCCACCTTCCCACGTGACTTTTTGCCAAAGGAAAGAGCTGCAATTATATGGGAAGAGGGTGTTGCCACAGAACTATAGGTGCCGAGCATAAGGCGCCGCCAAACGGACTGTTTAGGGAACAGGACTGTGGTCTAACAGCAGAGGACTGACCGCACCCTGCAACGCGCAAGGATAGAACCGAGCTGGACCTATAGCTCCACCGCCGGTGCTCAACAGCGCCAACGAAAGTACCCGGATTAGAGCCTACCAGTGATGGCTCGCTGATAAAAAGACACTGTGACGAAGAGATCTTATGTATCGAACTGAATTCCGCTCTCAACTACCTGGTCAAAACTGTTCATTGGTCACATTTTTTAAGTCAGAAAGATTTATGCTATGTAGTGCGTTTAATTGCCAGGAACACAACGAAAATGTAATTTCCTATGTACTGCATTCTTCCCATCACCTTAACTGTCTATGATTATACGCCACATGTTAGTATCAACAAAGTGCTAATTCGTCAACGATGCTTGTCTACCTGTAATCACATCAGCTGCAAAAATGATTGCTGTTATGTAAAAAGGGGCGACTGTGAAATCTGACGAAATTGATGTACATAGACAGCATTCATTTCCCTTCTTCTCCCACTCCTCTCCCTGTGGGCACCATGGATACTGTAAATTATTGACCGTATCACCCTGCCAGTAAGAACCCGTACCCCTATGCATATGTACAGCCATTCTAGGCACCATGGCCTTTTTACCCATTGGAATCCCCAGCTTCCCTCCTGCGCGTATCTTGCACCCCCTCTCTCATGTATAGACCGTGAAACCCTTTCCCTTTGCGCGATCCTGATGTGAAAAGTAACCCTCCTGCTTGACCCAGGCATTCCCCATTTCCCTCTCGAAGAAGCATCCTTCGCCTCAGCTGACATAGCCCCCAGTTGTATCTGACTGCCCCTGTTCTCTCATGTACAGGTCATAAGATCTCTCTCTCTCTCTCTCTGCGCGACTCTGGCCCTGCACGCACCCTGACCCCCTCCTTCTCCTCATATGAGCAAGTCATAAACCCTCTTCTTCCGCAAAGCCCTGTCCTTGAGAGTCACGGCCGCGCCTGACCAGCACCTCCTTCCCTTCCATGAATGCCCCTCTATTGACAAGCCCTCCCTCCACGCTCGATTGTCCACGCAGGCATGAATACCACTCCTTTGATGACCCCTTCCCCCGAGTCCGGCTGACCACACATGTCCGAGGCCATCGCCTAAGCCAGGAGAATACCATTTACTGCCCTTATTGTATGCCTAGCCACCCCACCCCCTGGGCCATGATCAGGCGTACACATCCTACGAAACACTCAGCTGCGTGATTGCCCTCCCCTCTTATCAGCAGGTCAAGGGTCCCCATTGTGAACGTATGTGGAGTAGGATCACCACGAGGATTATAGGGATGTCTTTCTTTTGCGTCATACTTTCCTGATTGTACCATCAAATGTTTTGCAAGGTATAAAAGCAAGAGTCTCAAGCTCACTTGTTAGAGCACCTCCCGAAAGACACTGTGTTTCGTGTCCGAAATGACTGGCTCTCCTCATGAGAAATAAACTCTGTTCTTGATTCCTGCTTCCAGCGCCCGTCTCTTTATTTGGTAATTATTCAGAATGGGAACTAAGAGGCGGTTTGCGCCAGCAGCCTGGGCATCGATAGAATTATGGGCTCACTTTCCACAACCTTGCATCTCATTTTCGTTAAGCCCCAATAGCAGAAGTGGGGATCAAGAAAATTCACGTTTACGCTGGAAAAGTGCCTGCAGTTAGCAGAACTTTGTAAATAAAGCGATAAAAAAAGATGCTGTAACGTCAAAAAAATTATGCTACAGCAGCGTTAAGTTCTTGTCAATAGTAGATGCCCCCCTATATTTTCGGATGCTTCCTCCCTCTGCGGCAGTTTTTTGCCATCTGAATTTTGATGCATCTAAAGTACTTTGTGTAGAATCACCGCATCCATAGAGTTGTGGACCGACCATTGTCTGGTGAAATTCACCATAAATAGATGGGTATTGGGATTGCCCAGTAAGACCAATTTAAAAGTGTGTAGAACCCTGAAAAAGATCACTCTTGCATCCTTCTCCGACAAATTTCAGAAGAACTCTATAGATTTGACGGCAAATGTTGATTTAGCTGCACTACACTTGGAGTCAGCCATTGGCAAGGCGCTGGATAGTATTGCCCCCCTGCACATGGTCAAGTGCAGAGAGAAGCTATCACCTTGGTTCACAGACCAGCAAAAAAAAACTAAGTCCATTACGAGGACTGCGGAGAAAAAATGGAGAAAAAGTAGGGATACAACTGATCGTAAAACTTATCAAACTCTGCACACCAACTACATGAGGGAAGTGCAAACAGCTAAGAGGGTATATTTAGCAGAGCGCATAATCAAAGCCGAAAACTAAGCGAAAGAGCTTCATTATATTCTAAAAGAATTCACTTCTCTTAAAAGCCCATTAGCGACCCGTGACATGATAGAATGGACCGAATCGCTCTCTAAATTCTTGGAGGATAAAATCACAACGATATGTGAATCCTTCGATGCAGACACTGTGCCTATACTGTACCAAGATCACGACCCCATGACTGAAGAGCTTCCTCTGAGGTGGGTCTCTTTCGAAATGTTTGACGAGGATAAGACCATTTCTGTAGGGAAAAAAAGTAAATCAGGTGCCCCAAATGATCAACTATCCCCGAAACTATTCACTATACTTGCCCCGGCTTTATTGGACTGTCTCACCAGCCTCCCTAACAAGTCTCTGCACGAAGCGGATGTTCCAACTATGTGGAAGGCGGCGAGAGTAAGGCCAATATTGAAAAAGCCAGGAGCATACGCAAATATCCTTATAAACTATCGACCCATCTCCTTATTGCCATATTTTGGAAAAATGCTGGAAGCAGCTGTCAACGAACAGCTGGTAAAATATCTTGAAATGAATGACCTATTTGACCCTTCACAATCGGGCTTCTGTGCCGCTCATAGTACAGAGACAGCACTGGTTGAGGTTGCAGATAACGTTAGGCGTGCTCTGGACAAACGTCAATCTTCCATTCTTGTCCTTTTGGACCTGTCTGCGGCCTTTGACACCATCTCCCATTGTATCCTGATGCAGAGGCTATGGGAGATCGGTGTCAGAGGGCAGGTATTGGAATGGTTTAACAGCTACCTATCCAACCGGAAGACCACAGTTCAAATAGGCAAGACCTTGGCGAGTACGCGGCCAGTCACAAGGGCTGTACCGCAGGGCTCTATATTGAGCCTAATGCTTTTTAATGTTTATATGGCCCCCCTGGCCAAAGTAATCAGAGCGTTTGGCTTTGATGTTTTATCTTATGCCGACGATACTCAAATCCTGGTCACTCTTATCCCTGACATTTGCGAGACCAAAGGTCGTTTCAAGAACTGCCTGATAGAGGTAAGAAACTGGATGGGCCATAATCCCTTGCAGCTGAACGGCAGCAAGTCAGAGGTCATGCTGTTTGGCAAGGCTACCGAACATTGGACCCAGGACTGGTGGCCTTCTCAGCCTGGCGAGAGTCCTGCCCCTAAGGAATTGGTCCGCAATCTGGGTTTGCACATGGACAATAAGTTATCCATGAAAACCCAGGTAAACCATATTGTGGGTACATGCTTTGGAACCAGGCATAGTTTACGCAGGATTTTCAAGTGGATACCAGCTGAAGCCCGCAAGCCCTTGGTACAAGGTCTGGTTATAAACAGGTTAGACTATGGCAATTCGCTACTTCTGGCCACAAAAGAATGCCACCTCCAGAAGCTGCAGGTTCTACAGAACACGGCGGCGCGACTGGTTTTAGATCTTCCCCGAGGGTCTCCCTCTGCGCCATGTTTAAAAATCTTACATTGGCTGCCTGTAAAAAAACGGATCATTTTTAAAACACTATGGGTCAGATGTAGGTAAATGTCATTTACTGATTCTTAAATACTGAATTTTACCGATTCGGTATTCAAGAATCGGTAAATGAGATGTAGTGGAAAAATCGGTATTTATTACCGATTCGGTAAAAATCGGTATCGGACATTCGGAATT
The DNA here is from genome assembly GCF_964263255.1 of Lissotriton vulgaris. NCBI lineage: Eukaryota > Metazoa > Chordata > Amphibia > Caudata > Salamandridae > Lissotriton > Lissotriton vulgaris. The sequence goes on along the minus strand of NW_028254217.1, from coordinate 7,844 downwards.
TACCGAATCGGTATTTACCGAATCGGTAATTACCGATTCGGTAATTCCCATTCATCCCTATGGGCCAGGCCCATAGGAATGCATCGGAAATACCGACTTGGTAAATACCGAATCGGTAAATACCGATTCGGTAAAGTCCGAATCGGAAAGCAAGCAAAAGTGAAACTAATGAAAACAGCCAATCAGGTGCTACCACCCTCCCCCTCCCTACCAGGAAGTGGCTACCCAGGCAGCTGCAACTCATTAGAAGGTTCTGGAGAGGCAGTCAGAGCTGAGCAGAGGCACAGAGCAGCAGGGAGAGTTTTTTGGGAGTTTACAACAAGAAAAATGGCAAGCAGCAGCGAGAGCCAGAAGGCAGAGAGGAAAAGAAAAATTAAGTTCAGCAGCATGGAGCTGCAGGTACTGGTGGAAGAAGTTGTGAGAGTCCACAAGCAACTATTTGGCAGGCACTCCCTCAGTGTACCTGAGTCTGGAAAAAGGAAAATGTGGCTTGCAATTGGAGAAAAGGTCAATGCAGTGGGAGTCACAAGCAGGAACATTGAGGACCTGAAGAAACGCTTTTATGACATCAGGAGCCTCACAAAAAAGAAGATGTCAGAAATACATAAGCAGGCTGGTGTCACCGGTAGAGGCAGGAACCCAGCGCCCCCCCTGACTGACCTGGAGGAGTTGGTGGCCTCAACCATCGAGCCAGACAGTGTCGTGGGACTTGGAGATGTGGACAGCTCAGCCAGAGCTTCAAGAAAAGGTAGGACGCATGCGCAGCATGACACCCCATACCAACCTGCTTCCCTTTAGCCTTTGTGTACAGTCCAACCCCAGTCCAGTACTGCTAGCACTATACAGGAGCAATGCATTATGGTAAATGTAGTCAGCTAATGTAGGACCATGTGTAAGTGCACAGACATCAGCAAGTCACTGAAAGTAATTCAGATAAATGAAAGTTAAATGTGCAAAGCATGTATTGTAGTTACTGTGACACAGTAGCACTCAGTTGACATACGCTTATTTATACCTAGGGGCAACATCAGGCAGTCGAGCCACCGCAACAGAAGGGACTGCACCAGCGAGGGAGGAGAGTGAGGAGGCAGGGCCAAGCCAGGTACAAGCCTCGCAGGAGGAAGAAGACACGACTGCCTTCTCCAATGAAGATGATATAGTACAGACCCCCGAGTTTCCGCACTCCCCACACCTTTCACAATCCCCTCCATTGGTTTTCCCACCAGACACCTCCCCAGCACTGTCCCTGTCTGCACCTGCAACCTCAACAGCCAGAAGGAGAGTCGTGGCCCCACTGCCAGTAATGGAGGCAGCAGAGGGTGAGGCTCAAGCCACTGTACATGTGAGTCCTGCTGCACTGCAGTCCACCAATAAGTCAATCACCTCGCGCAGATGCCAACGCAGACCCAGCAGTGCAGGTGGACCTGGAGATGCCACTGTGTTCCGTGGGCTGGAGGGCAACATGGTGCGCATACAACGGATGCAGGGAAAATCCATACAGGCCTGCCACCGCCAATTTAGAGTCCTAAATGAAAAAATAGGAGACATTGAGAAGGGCATCAGAGACATTGTAGAAACTAATAGGGAGGTAGCAAAAACAAATGCAGACATTGCAGCAGGAATGCAGCAAATGAGCAACTCCATCACCCAGCTCTGCTCAAAACTGGACAGCCTGGAACACACAAGGCGCAGGGATGCCCGTGTTCACAATAGGGCCATGAATCGTCTGGCCACTGCCACATCCCAGCTATGCCGAAGAGGCATTAATATGCAGGAGAGCCTCACACAGAACACGGCAAAGGTCACCAGGGGCATGGCCAGGATCACTAGTGCCCTAGAGGCTATGATTATATCACACACTGCACTAAATCCTGCCCTGGATGTGGCAGAGGCAGACGACAGCAGTAGCCGCTGCAGCTTGGCAAGCGCTGTGGCTGAGCCATGTAGGAGTAGCAGGCGCCCAGCTGAGGCTGCAGGCCATGCGGAAAGCAGCGACCAACATCCCAGTGGCTCAGGGAAGCGCGGGCGCAAGTGACATTGCCGGTGTGGGTGAGGAAACCCGGGATATACAGTCCCCACGTTTATTAAGTTTGTGTTGTTGCACTTCAGTGCATGAATGTTGTGGCAACATTAAATTACGACTTATTGGGAAGAAAGGTGAGGAAAGGAAGGGGGACACTCAGTGTTGTGTAAAATACCCCTCACACACCAACAGGCCCCTTGGTGTCATGCTTCATCATCGGGGTCTTCGCACCCCGCTAAGGGGATGCGGCACGCTACGACCTACGACTACGCGGGAGCGTTGACAATTCAGTCTATGTGTGGTGTGTGTTGAGTGCAAGTGAAAGGAATAGGATGTGAGTGGGAAGTGTAGTGAGAAAAAAAAAAAAAATTAAAAAGGACCTGGCCAGTGGGTAAAAGGAAAAACTTTATTCTGTACCTCTGGCTGGTACTATTAAAAAAGTGCTAGATGGCGAGGTTTTGTGTCTTAGTAAGGGACAGAACCTCTGGTGTGCGTCGACATGTTTCGGTACATACGTACCTTCTTCAGGACGGGGCACAACTCCCAACCCTACTCACGTTTCTCTACAGAACAAGATTATTGTTCTAACTTTCCTAAAAAAGTGATTACATTTACTGAAGACAAATACAATGTGCCTACAGCGGTTTTACTTGAACATGTAGTTACATGTCCTGAAAAAAGAAAAAAGAGCGTTAGGTTTGGTTACCATATAGGTTGGCTCATACAGGTGCAGTCACCTGGAGCCCCAAACGGTTGTTTTAACCTGTAATGGGAAAAAAAGACATACAGAACACATGACACACAAACTCACACACACTTATGACAGACTTAGGGTTCAGTGTTTTCAAACATACTTATTGTATAAGCTGATTAAAGCCTCATGAGCAATTTCAGAACATCAGGGTAGGTAGGTAGGTGGATCCACAATCTATAGGAATAGAAGGGTGGAATCAATGTTGTTATCTCTACTCACTTGTTGGACTCTGTAATGTGCCCACAGAGTTTAAACTCCGTTTCAGTGAATACTCACGAAATCCGCCTCAGTCGGCCTCTTTCCTCCACCCTGTGTTGCTCCGTCGTAAATGATGTACGGCTGAGCTTTGTGGTATTTAAAGGTGGATGAAGTGCGTTCTCATTGGTTAATTAGTGGAAAGGCTCATGACCATGCAAGGGTGATAACCCTGTTGACGCCCCTTCCATGCATGTGATTTGTCACATGTACCATGCATATCACTGTCATTCGTTAATTACCGGGTTTTAACCTGTCCAAATATGGACTTTCCGCTTGTTAGCCACTCACACTCTGTTATTTCTGCTCGCGTTGGGGGCCCGTGTGATGCAGCCGCCGTTCTATTCCTCGCGCATGCGTGCTGCCGGGTCTCGAAAGTACCATTGCGCATGCGCGCAGGCGAGACTTTGGCGTTCCAATGCGCATGCGCATTGGTCGAGTGTGGTTCGCGCATGCGCGCTTGCTATTTCGCCCGGTTGAGTCATTTTCATTATTTTTGGTAGTGCATTTTGGAAAAGCAACCAGGTGGAACACTGGGGTTTGTTGGATCATGTGGATCTGCTCTTATTGACATCACCACGGAGGTGGTACCACACAGTTTTTCGTGATAGTATGGTGTAGTTGACCATGCCTTCTCATGTCATTAATTCAGATGGTGGTACCCAATGTTGGTAATAGCGTCGCTATTTTGCCCGGTTATTCCTTCATTGCTATTCTCGATATTGCGTTGTGAGAGGGACCAAGTGGATCACTGGAGTTTTTGGTTCAGCTCCTTTTGACATAGCCACGGAGGTACCGTTTGTAGTGATATTATGGGATGATTCGATCATACAATCATAAGTCATTTATTCAAACGTTGGCACCAATTGTTGGGCTAGCTCCTATGCCAACCAATTGTTATCCCTTATTTATATCCGGGGGTCTTTTAGGAGACTTGGCTCCATGGTATGTCATCATTAAGTCCGGTGACATGGGTTGCCAGGCGGAACACCCAACGTTGTTCCTTTTGGAACAGACCTGTCTCGGAGGGTAGTCGTTCTATGACGGTCCAACGGAGGTCGTTGACGCAGTGCTGATGTGACAAAAAATGTGTTGCCATCTTAGTTGTTGTCTTCTTACAGCGTATATTACTTTTGTGTTCCCCTATCCTTATCTTGACGGGGCGGGTGGTCATGCCTACATATTCTAGTCCGCATGGGCAGGTGACTAGGTAAATCACATTCCTTGTGTTGCAGTTAGTAAAGTGGCGTTGCTCCCATGTTGTGCCATTTCTGAAGTTTAGGTTTTTACTTTTTTGAGTTTGGTGGCAACAACTGCAATCCCCGCAGGGGAAGTGACCTTGTACAGCAGTTACATTGGGTCTTTCCATCTGGTTTGTCCGTGGTCTGGTATGGACCACAATGTCCTTTATGTTTCTGCCCCTTCGGTGCGCATGCATCGGTTTCTCAAATGATAAACCTCCACAGTTCAATATGCCCCAGTGTTTATCAATGACTTTTGACACCTGATTTGATATGGTGGAATAGGTTGTTACACAGATCGGCCTCTTGTTCGCTTCTTTTACATGAGGATTATCTTCTATGAGTGCCTCCCTATGATTGTTTTTAGCGCGCTTCATCGCTTTATCGATTGTTCTTGTGGGGTATTTCCTTTGTGCAAGTTTGGTTTTGAGATCTTTCGCTTGTCGGTTGAATTCACTCAACTCTGTACAATTTCTCCGGAGTCTCAGGAATTGCCCATAGGGTAGATTCTCCCTTAGGTGTCTTGGGTGGAAACTGTCGTAACGTAACAGACAGTTTCTGGAGGTCGGTTTGAAATGTGTGGTGCTTTTTAACCTTCCATCCTCACTGTAGATATTTAAGTCGAGAAAAACCATTGATGTATTTGAGAAGGTGCTTGTGAATTTTAGGTAATCATTCTGGGTATTCAACCAGGTTACAAAATTCACTGCGCTGATGACATCGCCGTTCCAGATGATGAAAATGTCATCGATGTATCGTTTCCAGGTGACAATCTGGGGGCGGTAGGGGTTACTTTCATGAAGGATCTTGTGTTCCTCTAGGTGGTAGACGTAAAGTCCGGCTAGGCTCGGAGCAAAAGTACTACCCATGCTCGTTCCGTGGGTTTGTAGGTAGAGTACCTCCTTGTACTGGAAAAAATTGTCTTTGAGGGCCATGGTAATGCACTCTAGGACCAGACTTCTCGGTGTTTGGTATTTCCAAGTGTTACTGAAGAGTACTTCTTCGATGATCTGTAATGTCTCTTCATGGGGCAGGCTTGTGTATAAGCTTTCCACGTCTAAGCTTATCATTAGTTGCGTGGTTGGATCAAAGGTGGTATTTTCCAGCAGTTGTAATACCGATTTGGTGTCCTTCAGGTACGTATCTGTAGCCTGTACCATCGGTCTTAAAAAGGCATCTGAGAATTTCGATAGGGGTTCCAGGATGGATCCAATGCCGGAAACTATTGGTCTTCCAGGTGGATTGTCAATGTTCTTGTGTATTTTGGGGATACAATAAAAATACGGTATCCTAGGGGTCGGTTGTTGCAGGAATTCAGCTTCCTTTTTGCTGATCCAGTCGTGGGCAAGTCCTTCCTCCACCATCCCCCCAATCCGTGTTCTTAGTCGTTCTGTTGGATCACTCTCCAATCTTTTATAGTTCCGTTCGTCGGACAATAGACGTTGGCATTCTCCATCATATTTCTCAAGGGATTGCAGTACTATTGCTCCCCCCTTGTCAGCTGGTTTGATGACTAACTCGCTGTTAGCCGTTAATTCCCGGAGTGCTTGTTGTTCTTCTCCACTGGTATTGTGGAAGACATTCCTCCCTAGTGAGTTCAGTTTGTTGACCTCCGTTATCACTGCCTTCTCAAAGGTTAGAATCTCCATGGGGATACCTGAGTCAGGAGGGGTGAAAGTTGACTTTAGTCTCAGACCTGTGTCCGTCTTGTCTTCGGGTGAAGGTTTATCCTTAAAGAAAGCCTGTAGTTTCAGTTTCCTGAAAAAGTCTTGCAATTCTACATTGAGCTTGAAAATGTCAGGTTTCTGAGTGGGTACATACCCCAATCCTTTGTTTAGGACATTTTTCTGCATCGTTGTCAGAACAATGGGTGCGAGGTTCACCACTAGGTCCCCCTCTTGCTGGTTGATGGTTGGTTGGGTAGTGATCCCGTCATGCTCCGGGTCGTTCGGGCGTTGGGTTGTTCTTGATCTTCCCACATCACATTGTTCCCTTTCCGGTTCTTCCCTCGTGCGTTCTGGCGGGCCCCTAAAAAAGGCTGCTGGTTTCCTCCATACGGTTGTTGTTGTCCGTAGTAACCGTCATTATATTCCTGGTTCCACATTGGACCATAATGGAAGGGATTGAATTGCGGTGGGCCCATGAATTGTTGAAAATGGTTCGGTGGTTGATATCCCCGCCATCCCCTTTGTCTGGGGAACTGTTGGCGTCTTTGTCGCCATCCTCCCCTTCTTTGTCTGTTCCCTTTGTTTCCACTGGAATTGGAACCTGATGAGCCAGTGTCAGAGGTTTCACTGTCCGTGTCGCTGTAGTTGTTCTTTGAAACATAGTCCACTTTTGTGTAGGGATACGCACTCTCCGGGGTGAATTTGGCCACATCTTTGGTTAGTTTGTTAGTCTTGCTTTGTTTTAGGTTGAATTCGAACTCGGTCATCTGTTGATTTAATTCATCTAGTCTTATTTTGAGGTCTTCGGGTGATATATATGTTTTCAGTTGTATTTCAATTTTATTTATTTCGATTTTTAGTTCCTGGGTGATCCTGGCTGCTGTCTTTATTATTAGGACTAACCAATCTCTTGAGCAGTGCCAGGAGATCAGTGACCACTCTTTTTTAAAAATCATGTCATGTTGGAAGATTAATGGTTCGTTTTTCACAATCAGGCCCGGGGGTGCCATTTTGTTACGCAAGTACTGGGTCATAAACAGGCCATGTAATGCTGCTTTTATTTGGTTACGCCTGAGATTTAGTAGTTCGTTCCAATCGTTAGTTTGTGGGCCTGTATCCTGGTTGCACAAGCCCTCAAAAAGGTTGCTGTCTGCTAGAATTTTATCGATCTCATCCTCTGCAAAAGTTAGGCCATGTTCGTCTTCCATTGTGGGTGTACCGCTGACTTCTTTTTTATACCTAAGTGTGTGTACTTCGATGTGTGTGTTACTGTTATGTCTGAGGGGACAAAAAACTCCCGCAGCTGCGCGCTGCTTATAGACTATATTTAACAAAGAGGGGAGGTAGAGTATCAAGTAGGATTCCTACTCCACGGGCACTGTTACATAAACAAGAAGAATCCTACCACTTATTGGGAAGAAAGGTGAGGAAAGGAAGGGGGACACTCAGTGTTGTGTAAAATACCCCTCACACACCAACAGGCCCCTTGGTGTCATGCTTCATCATCGGGGTCTTCGCACCCCGCTAAGGGGATGCGGCACGCTACGACCTACGACTACGCGGGAGCGTTGACAATTCAGTCTATGTGTGGTGTGTGTTGAGTGCAAGTGAAAGGAATAGGATGTGAGTGGGAAGTGTAGTGAGAAAAAAAATTAAAAAGGACCTGGCCAGTGGGTAAAAGGAAAAACTTTATTCTGTACCTCTGGCTGGTACTATTAAAAAAGTGCTAGATGGCGAGGTTTTGTGTCTTAGTAAGGGACAGAACCTCTGGTGTGCGTCGACATGTTTCGGTACATACGTACCTTCTTCAGGACGGGGCACAACTCCCAACCCTACTCACGTTTCTCTACAGAACAAGATTATTGTTCTAACTTTCCTAAAAAAGTGATTACATTTACTGAAGA
>NW_028254216.1:0-72000 GCF_964263255.1 Lissotriton vulgaris | reverse complement strand
TTAATGTTCAAGCAAAAACGGCTGATTTTTGACAAAAGAGATAACACCCCCCATTACGTCATGCTTCAGAAATGTGAAAAATGGTCCGTTTTCAAATGTTTTATTTTTGAACGTCAGTTCACATTTGTAGGTTGATCATCAGTGTTAGAGCTAAAATTAGCATGTTTAAAGTGATTTTCATGCTACCAGGGGCCCTAAACACAAGATTTATGGAATGGTTAAAAGTGCATGAAAATGGCCAATTTACTCACTCTGAGTTCTCAAAAAGGATTTCTTCACCCCGGGAAGTTAATTAAATACCATTTGGAGGCTTTGAATGTTCAAGCAAAAACGGCTGATTTTCGACAAAAGAGATAACACCCCCCCATTACGTCATGCTTCAGAAATGTGGAAAATGGTCCGTTTTCAAATGTTTTATTTTTGAACGTCAGTTCACATTTGTAGGTGGATCATCAGTGTTAGAGCTAAAATTAGCATGTTTAAAGTGATTTTCATGCTTCCAGGTGCTCAGGAAGTGAATTAAATACTATTTGGAGGAATTTAATGTTCAAGCAAAAACGGCTGATTTTTGACAAAAGAGATAACACCCCCCCATTACGTCATGCTTCAGAAATGTGAAAAATGGTCCGTTTTCAAATGTTTTATTTTTGAACGTCAGTTCACATTTGTAGGTTGATCATCAGTGTTAGAGCTAAAATTAGTATGTTTAAAGTGATTTTCATGCTTCCAGGGGCCCTAAACACAAGATTTACGGAATGGTTAAAAGTGCATGAAAATGGCCAATTTACTCACTCTGAGTTCTCAAAAAGGGTTTCTGCACCCCAGGAAGTTAATTAAATACCATTTGGAGGCATTTAATGTTCAAGCAAAAACGGCTGATTTTCGACAAAAGAGATAACACCCCCCCATTACCTCATGCTTCAGAAATGTGGAAAATGATCCGTTTTCAAATGTTTTATTTTTGAACGTCAGTTCACATTTGTAGGTGGATCATCAGTGTTAGAGCTAAAATTAGCATGTTTAAAGGGATTTTCATGCTTCCAGGAGCTCGGGAAGTGAATTAAATACTATTTGGAGGCATTTAATGTTCAAGCAAAAACAGCTGATTTTTGACAAAAGAGATAACACCCCCCATTACGTCATGCTTCAGAAATGTGGAAAATGGTCCGTTTTCAAATGTTTTATTTTTGAACGTCAGTTCACATTTGTAGGTTGATCATCAGTGTTAGAGCTAAAATTAGCATGTTTAAAGTGATTTTCATGCTTCCAGGGGCCCTAAACACAAGATTTATGGAATGGTTAAAAGTGCATGAAAATGGCCAATTTACTCACTCTGAGTTCTCAAAAAGGGTTTCTTCACCCCGGGAAGTTAATTAAATACCATTTGGAGGCATTTAATGTTCAAGCAAAAACGGCTGATTTTCGACAAAAGAGATAACACCCCCCCCATTACGTCATGCTTCAGAAATGTGGAGAATGGTCTGTTTTCAAATGTTTTATTTTTGAACGTCAGTTCACATTTGTAGGTGGATCATCAGTGTTAGAGCTCAAATTAGCATGTTTAAAGTGATTTTCATGCTTCCAGGGGCTCGGGAAGTGAATTAAATACTATTTGGAGGCATTTAATGTTCAATCAAAAACAGCTGATTTTCGACAAAAGAGATAACACCCCCCCATTACGTCATGCTTCAGAAATGTGGAAAATGGGTCGTTTTCAAATGTTTTATTTTTGAACGTCAGTTCACATTTGTAGGTTGATCATCAGTGTTAGAGCTAAAATTAGCATGTTTAAAGTGATTTTCATGCTTCCAGGGGCTCGGGAAGTGAATTAAATACTATTTGGAGGCATTTAATGTTCAAGCAAAAATGGCTGATTTTTGACAAAAGAGATAACACCCCCCCATTACGTCATGCTTCAGAAATGTGGAAAATGGTCCGTTTTCGAATGTTTTATTTTTGAACGTCAGTTCACATTTGTAGGTGAATCATCAGTGTTAGAGCTAAAATTAGCATGTTTAAAGTGATTTTCATGCTTCCAGGGGCCCTAAACACAAGATTTATGGAATGGTTAAAAGTGCATGAAAATGGCCAATTTACTCACTCTGAGTTCTCAAAAAGGGTTTCTTCACCCCGGGAAGTTAATTAAATACCATTTGGAGGCATTTAATGTTCAAGCAAAAACTGCTGATTTTTGACAAAAGAGATAACACCCCCCCATTACGTCATGCTTCAGAAATGTGGAAAATGGTCAGTTTTCAAATGTTTTATTTTTGAATGTCAGTTCACATTTGTAGGTGGATCATCAGTGTTAGAGCTAAAATTAGCTTGTTTAAAGTGATTTTCATGCTTCCAGGGGCTCGGGAAGTGAATTAAATACTATTTGGAGGAATTTAATGTTCCAGCAAAAACGGCTGATTTTTGACAAAAGAGATAACACCCCCCCATTACGTCATGCTTCAGAAATGTGAAAAATGGTCCGTTTTCAAATGTTTTATTTTTGAACGTCAGTTCACATTTGTAGGTTGATCATCAGTGTTAGAGCTAAAATTAGCATGTTTAAAGGTATTTTCATGCTTCCAGGGGCTCGGGAAGTGAATTTAATACTATTTGGAGGCATTTAATGTTCAAGCAAAAACGGCTGATTTTTGACAAAAGAGATAACACCCCCCCATTACGTCATGCTTCAGAAATGTGGAAAATGGTCCGTTTTCAAATGTTTTATTTTTGAACGTCAGTTCACATTTGTAGGTTGATCATCAGTGTTAGAGCTAAAATTAGCATGTTTAAAGTGATTTTCATGCTTCCAGGGGCCCTAAACACAAGATTAATGGAATGGTTAAAAGTGCATGAAAATGGCCAATTTACTCACTCTGAGTTCTCAAAAAGGGTTTCTTCGCCCCGGGAAGTTAATTAAATACCATTTGGAGGCTTTGAATGTTCAAGCAAAAACGGCTGATTTTCGACAAAAGAGATAACACCCCCCATTACGTCATGCTTCAGAAATGTGGAAAATGGTCCGTTTTCAAATGTTTTATTTTTGAACGTCAGTTCACATTTGTAGGTGGATCATCAGTGTTAGAGCTAAAATTAGCATGTTTAAAGTGATTTTCATGCTTCCAGGGGCTCAGGAAGTGAATTAAATACTATTTGGAGGAATTTAATGTTCAAGCAAAAACGGCTGATTTTTGACAAAAGAGATAACACCCCCCCATTACGTCATGCTTCAGAAATGTGAAAAATGGTCCGTTTTCAAATATTTATTTTTGAACGTCAGTTCACATTTGTAGGTTGATCATCAGTGTTAGAGCTAAAATTAGTATGTTTAAAGTGATTTTCATGCTTCCAGGGGCCCTAAACACAAGATTTACCGAATGGTTAAAAGTGCATGAAAATGGCCAATTTACTCACTCTGAGTTCTCAAAAAGGGGTTCTGCACCCCGGGAAGTTAATTAAATACCATTTGGAGGCATTTAATGTTCAAGCAAAAACGGCCGATTTTCGACAAAAGAGATAACACCCCCCATTACGTCATGCTTCAGAAATGTGGAAAATGGTCCGTTTTCAAATGTTTTATTTTTGAACGTCAGTTCACATTTGTAGGTTGATCATCTGTGTTAGAGCTAAAATTAGCATGTTTAAAGTGATTTTCATGCTTCCAGGGGCCCTAAACACAAGATTTATGGAATGGTTAAAAGTGCATGAAAATGGCCAATTTACTCACTCTGAGTTCTCAAAAAGGGTTTCTTCACCCCGGGAAGTTAATTAAATACCATTTGGAGGCATTTAATGTTCAAGCAAAAACGGCTGATTTTCGACAAAAGAGATAACACCCCCCCATTACGTCATGCTTCAGAAATGTGGAGAATGGTCTGTTTTCAAATGTTTTATTTTTGAACGTCAGTTCACATTTGTAGGTGGATCATCAGTGCAGACTGTCAGAGCTGACAAATTATGAATCAATCGAAACTCACCTGGGTCCTTCTTGGGGACCACCCCTAAAGGAGAACAGACAAAATTCTGTACCGGGGGTACACTAAACGGGCCGGCGACCCGACCTCGGATAACCTCTTTCCGGATCTTATCCTGCACTACGGTCGTATGCTGCAAGACGGAAAGTTGATTTTTGCACGTCCCGACACCCTGAAAGTCCCCTACCGGGATGCGGAAACCATATGAAAAACCGTTCCGCAGCACCCCAGCAGAAGTACGATCTGGGTATTCACTGAGCCAGGGAATCATCGCCAAGGTATCAATCGGGGTTGGTAAAGGCGCCCCTCGGACTACATTAGACCTGTTTGGCGCCTTCTCTACCCCCATTCTCACCCGTTCTGGCTCTGCACGAGGACTCAGGATGGGACGACCCGCAACCACTACATTCGTGCTTGAACTTACACGATCCCTGGGGCCTAGTACATTTACCTTTGTTGAAATTGAAGCAGAAACCCCTTTTCCCTGTATTGCCGGCAGGTCTCGAGTAATCGTCGGTACCCGTACCTGACCGAAAGGGGGTCCCCGCATATTGGCGGGAGGACTCGCCAACATTGCTCCCCACCAACGGCATTTTCAACATTCCTGACTCTTTCATTTTATCCCATGTCAAAGAATCATAACAGTCCCAGGTTAAACTTTTGTTATGCTCCTTCGCCTTCCTGAAGAGGTTATCATAACAGAACCAATGGTTACCTTGGTGCGATGTCGAGTATCCCATAATTCGTGACTGATAGATTGGAAACTCAGGAAGCAACTCAGGCCTACGTTCCCCCAAAATTGACGTAAAAATTCCCCATGCATTGCCCCAATTGCCAATATTCTCATTCACTTTAAAGGCGGCCATTTTTGCGCGCCAAACACTCGGATGCATTAGATCCTTCTGACCCTTAACATGCTCCACCTCATAATGATCGACAAGCAAGGAGAAAATGTTCACATACTCCCCCGCCCAAATCTTTTCCTTTATTGCCAAAGGAACATGTTGCCCCAATTTTTCTCTATGAGAGGGTGCTGACTCATCCCTCGCGATCGGCAATGGCCGCTTACCTGCACCGGACGCTGCTTCCGCCACTTGCGGCTTGTCTATCACTGCAGCCGGCGCAGGCACCTTGGCTGCATCTCGTTTCTCGCGCAACTGTTTCATCAGCGCCTGTGCCTCGGCAGCCGTGGCGCCCTCGCTACTGTCGCCCAACCACGCTGCTAGCTGTGCCACCAGCTCGGGGGGCATATCCTCAGTGGATGTCGGGGTGACCACGACGGGAATCGGATTCCCCTCCACCGGTACCGGGGTTGGCGCCTCGAGCGGGGTACAGGGAACCGGGACGTCTCCCCCGGCTGGTCCCCTTCTTGGCCTCTTGGCTTTCCCTCCAGGAGCTGCTCCAGCCGATGGACGCCCCGATCCCCCCTCCCCGTCTCGCTCCGCCACCCGCTTCTTTAGTTCGGACATCTCTTTCATGAGGACCCGAACCATCTGGTCAGACGTCATTCTCTTCGCGCCTTTCTTGGGCATCTTTCCGACAAAGTATCTGGAAGACAAAAAGAAAGATCAAAACGCTCAAAATTGGCTCTTCGTTCTGTCTCGAGCTCACGTGCAGCGAGGAGGTGCAGCTTCAGAGCACAAGAACAAGAGGATGTCTTCTGGTCTTGCGTCCCTTTTTATCCGTCTTCAGGGCGGGCGTAAACCCGCCCCTGCCTGCCCCGAGGGCGTGGCTGGCTGCGTCAGTGTCTAGGCCAGCCCACTCTAGGGCGGGAAAAAGCGCGCCCCGACTACGCCGCTTCGGGCATACCAGCCGAGACGCGCCTCCCGCCCAAAAATGGCTTCCCGGGGGGATCGAGGCACTCCGCCATACGTTCGGGGGGACCGAGTGGTCGCCCCTTTCCATTCACATTTGTAGGTGGATCATCAGTGTTAGAGCTAAAATTAGCATGTTTAAAGTGATTTTCATGCTTCCAGGGGCTCGGGAAGTGAATTAAATACTATTTGGAGGCATTTAATGTTCAATCAAAAACAGCTGATTTTTGACAAAAGAGATAACACCCCCCCATTACGTCATGCTTCAGAAATGTGGAAAATGGTCCGTTTTCAAATGTTTTATTTTTGAACGTCAGTTCACATTTGTAGGTTGATCATCAGTGTTAGAGCTAAAATTAGCATGTTTAAAGTGATTTTCATGCTTCCAGGGGCTCGGGAAGTGAATTAAATACTATTTGGAGGCATTTAATGTTCAAGCAAAAATGGCTGATTTTTGACAAAAGAGATAACACCCCCCCATTACGTCATGCTTCAGAAATGTGGAAAATGGTCCGTTTTCAAATGTTTTATTTTTGAACGTCAGTTCACATTTGTAGGGGGATCATCAGTGTTAGAGCTCAAATTAGCATGTTTAAAGTGATTTTCATGTTTCCAGGGGCTCGGGAAGTGAATTAAATACTATTTGGAGGCATTTAATGTTCAAGCAAAAACGGCTGATTTTTGACAAAAGAGATAACACCCCCCCATTACGTCATGCTTCAGAAATGTGGAAAATGGTCCGTTTTCAAATGTTTTATTTTTGAACGTCAGTTCACATTTGTAGGTGGATCATCAGTGTTAGAGCTAAAATTAGCATGTTTAAAGTGATTTTCATGCTTCCAGGGGCTCGGGAAGTGAATTAAATACTATTTGGAGGAATTTAATGTTCAAGCAAAAACGGCTGATTTTTGACAAAAGAGATAACACCCCCCCATTACGTCATGCTTCAGAAATGTGGAAAATGGTCCGTTTTCAAATGTTTTATTTTTGAACGTCAGTTCACATTTGTAGGTTGATCATCAGTGTTAGAGCTAAAATTAGCATGTTTAAAGTGATTTTCATGCTTCCAGGGGCCCTAAACACAAGATTTATGGAATGGTTAAAAGTGCATGAAAATGGCCAATTTACTCACTCTGAGTTCTGAAAAAGGGTTTCTTCACCCCGGGAAGTTAATTAAATACAATTTGGAGGCATTTAATGTTCAAGCAAAAACGGCTGATTTTCAACAAAAGAGATAACACCCCCCCATTACGTCATGCTTCAGAAATGTGGAAAATGGTCCGTTTTCAAATGTTTTATTTTTGAACGTCAGTTCACATTTGTAGGTGGATCATCAGTGTTAGAGCTAAAATTAGCATGTTTAAAGTGATTTTCATGCTTCCAGGGGCTCGGGAAGTTAATTAAATACAATTTGGAGGCATTTAATGTTCAAGCAAAAACGGCTGATTTTCAACAAAAGAGATAACACCCCCCCATTACGTCATGCTTCAGCAATGTGGAAAATGGTCCGTTTTCAAATGTTTTATTTTTGAACGTCAGTTCACATTTGTAGGTTGATCATCAGTGTTAGAGCTAAAATTAGCATGCTTAAAGTGATTTTCATGCTACCAGGGGGCCCTAAACACAAGATTTATGGAATGGTTAAAAGTGCATGAAAATGGCCAATTTACTCATTCTGAGTTCTCAAAAAGGGTTTCTTCACCCCGGGAAGTTAATTAAATACCATTTGGAGGCATTTAATGTTCAAGCAAAAACGGCTGATTTTCGACAAAAGAGATAACACCCCCCCATTACGTCATGCTTCAGAAATGTGGAAAATGGTCCGTTTTCAAATGTTTTATTTTTGAACGTCAGTTCACATTTGTAGGTTGATCATCAGTGTTAGAGCTAAAATTAGCATGTTTAAAGTGATTTTCATGCTTCCAGGGGCTCGGGAAGTGAATTAAATACTATTTGGAGGCATTTAATGTTCAAGCAAAAACGGCTGATTTTTGACAAAAGAGATAACACCCCCCCATTACGTCATGCTTCAGAAATGTGGAAAATGGTCCGTTTTCAAATGTTTTATTTTTGAACGTCAGTTCACATTTGTAGGTTGATCATCAGTGTTAGAGCTAAAATTAGCATGTTTAAAGTGATTTTCATGCTTCCAGGGGCCCTAAACACAAGATTTATGGAATGGTTAAAAGTGCATGAAAATGGCCAATTTACTCACTCTGAGTTCTCAAAAAGGGTTTCTTCACCCCGGGAAGTTAATTAAATACCATTTGGTGGCATTTAATGTTCAAGCAAAAACGGCAGATTTTTGACAAAAGAGATAACACCCCCCCATTACGGCATGCTTCAGAAATGTGGAAAATGGTCCGTTTTCAAATGTTTTATTTTTGAACGTCAGTTCACATTTGTAGGTGGATCATCAGTGTTAGAGCTAAAATTAGCATGTTTAAAGTGATTTTCATGCTTCCAGGGGCCCTAAACACAAGATTTATGGAATGGTTAAAAGAGCATGAAAATGGCCAATTTACTCACTCTGAGTTCTCAAAAAGGGTTTCTTCACCCCGGGAAGTTAATTAAATACCATTTGGAGGCATTTAATGTTCAAGCAAAACGGCTGATTTTCGACAAAAGAGATAACACCCCCCATTACGTCATGCTTCAGAAATGTGGAAAATGATCCGTTTTCAAATGTTTTATTTTTGAACGTCAGTTCACATTTGTAGGTGGATCATCAGTGTTAGAGCTAAAATTAGCATGTTTAAAGTGATTTTCATGCTTCCAGGGGCTCGGGAAGTGAATTAAATACTATTTGGAGGCATTTAATGTTCAAGCAAAAACGGCTGATTTTTGACAAAAGAGATAACACCCCCCATTACGTCATGCTTCAGAAATGTAGAAAATGGTCCGTTTTCAAATGTTTTATTTTTGAACGTCAGTTCACATTTGTAGGTTGATCATCAGTGTTAGAGCTAAAATTAGCATGTTTAAAGTGATTTTCATGCTTCCAGGGGCCCTAAACACAAGATTTATGGAATGGTTAAAAGTGCATGAAAATGGCCAATTTACTCACTCTGAGTTCTCAAAAAGGGTTTCTTCACCCCGGGAAGTTAATTAAATACCATTTGGTGGCATTTAATGTTCAAGCAAAAACGGCAGATTTTTGACAAAAGAGATAACACCCCCCCCATTACGGCATGCTTCAGAAATGTGGAAAATGGTCCGTTTTCAAATGTTTTATTTTTGAACGTCAGTTCACATTTGTAGGTGGATCATCAGTGTTAGAGCTAAAATTAGCATGTTTAAAGTGATTTTCATGCTTCCAGGGGCCCTAAACACAAGATTTATGGAATGGCTAAAAGTGCATGAAAATGGCCAATTTACTCACTCTGAGTTCTCAAAAAGGGTTTCTTCACCCCGGGAAGTTAATTAAATACCATTTGGAGGCATTTAATGTTCAAGCAAAAACGGCTGATTTTTGACAAAAGAGATAACACCCCCCCATTACGTCATGCTTCAGAAATGTGGAAAATGGTCCGTTTTCAAATGTTTTATTTTTGAACGTCAGTTCACATTTGTAGGTTGATCATCAGTGTTAGAGCTAAAATTAGCATGTTTAAAGTGATTTTCATGCTTCCAGGGGCCCTAAACACAAGATTTATGGAATGGTTAAAAGTGCATGAAAATGGCCAATTTACTCACTCTGAGTTCTCAAAAAGGGTTTCTTCACCCCGGGAAATTAATTAAATACCATTTGGAGGCATTTAATGTTCAAGCAAAAACGGCTGATTTTCGACAAAAGAGATAACACCCCCCCATTACGTCATGCTTCAGAAATGTGGAAAATGGTCCGCTTTCAAATGTTTTATTTTTGAACGTCAGTTCACATTTGTAGGTGGATCATCAGTGTTAGAGCTAAAATTAGCATGTTTAAAGTGATTTTCATGCTTTAAGGGGCTCGGGAAGTGAATTAAATACAATTTGGAGGAATTTAATGTTCAAGCAAAAACGGCTGATTTTTGACAAAAGAGATAACACCCCCCCATTACGTCATGCTTCAGAAATGTGGAAAATGGTCCGTTTTCAAATGTTTTATTTTTGAACGTCAGTTCACATTTGTAGGTTGATCATCAGTGTTAGAGCTAAAATTGGCATGTTTAAAGTGATTTCCATGCTTCCAGGGGCTCGGGAAGTGAATTAAATACTATTTGGAGGTATTTAATGTTCAAGCAAAAACGGCTGATTTTTGACAAAAGAGATAACACCCCCCCATTACGTCATGCTTCAGAAATGTGGAAAATGGTCCGTTTTCAAATGTTTTATTTTTGAACGTCAGTTCACATTTGTAGGTTGATCATCAGTGTTAGAGCTAAAATTAGCATGTTTAAAGTGATTTTCATGCTTCCAGGGGCCCTAAACACAAGATTTATGGAATGGTTAAAAGTGCATGAAAATGGCCAATTTACTCACTCTGAGTTCTCAAAAAGGGTTTCTTCAGTTCGGGAAGTTAATTAAATACCATTTGGAGGCATTTAATGTTCAAGCAAAAACGGCTGATTTTCGACAAAAGAGATAACACCCCCCCATTACGTCATGCTTCAGAAATGTGGAAAATGGTCCGTTTTCAAATGTTTCATTTTTGAACGTCAGTTCACATTTGTAGGTGGATCATCAGTGTTAGAGCTAAAATTAGCATGTTTAAAGTGATTTTCATGCTTCCAGGGGCTCGGGAAGTGAATTAAATACTATTTGGAGGAATTTAATGTTCAAGCAAAAACGGCTGATTTTTGACAAAAGAGATAACACCCCCCCATTACGTCATGCTTCAGAAATGTGGAAAATGGTCCGTTTTCAAATGGTTTATTTTTGAACGTCAGTTCACATTTGTAGGTTGATCATCAGTGTTAGAGCTAAAATTAGCATGTTTAAAGTGATTTTCATGCTTCCAGGGGCTCGGGAAGTGAATTAAATACTATTTGGAGGCATTTAATGTTCAAGCAAAAATGGCTGATTTTTGACAAAAGAGATAACACCCCCCCATTACGTCATGCTTCAGAAATGTGGAAAATGGTCCGTTTTCAAATGTTTTATTTTTGAACGTCAGTTCACATTTGTAGGTGGGTCATCAGTGTTAGAGCTCAAATTAGCATGTTTAAAGTGATTTTCATGCTTCCAGGGGCTCGGGAAGCGAATTAAATACTATTTGGAGACATTTAATGTTCAAGCAAAAACGGCTGATTTTTGACAAAAGAGATAACACCCCCCCATTACGTCATGCTTCAGAAATGTGGAAAATGGTCCGTTTTCAAATGTTTTATTTTTGAACGTCAGTTCACATTTGTAGGTGGATCATCAGTGTTAGAGCTAAAATTAGCATGTTTAAAGTGATTTTCATGCTTCCAGGGGCTCGGGAAGTGAATTAAATACTATTTGGAGGAATTTAATGTTCAAGCAAAAACGGCTGATTTTTGACAAAAGAGATAACACCCCCCATTACGTCATGCTTCAGAAATGTGGAAAATGGTCCGTTTTCAAATGTTTTATTTTTGAACGTCAGTTCACATTTGTAGGTTGATCATCAGTGTTAGAGCTAAAATTAGCATGTTTAAGGTGATTTTCATGCTTCCAGGGGCTCGGGAAGTGAATTAAATACTATTTGGAGGCATTTAATGTTCAAGCAAAAACGGCTGATTTTTGACAAAAGAGATAACACCCCCCCATTAAGTCATGCTTCAGAAATGTGGAAAATGGTCCGTTTTCAAATGTTTTATTTTTGAACGTCAGTTCACATTTGTAGGTGGATCATCAGTGTTAGAGCTCAAATTAGCATGTTTAAAGTGATTTTCATGCTTCCAGGGGCTCGGGAAGTGAATTAAATACTATTTGGAGGAATTTAATGTTCAAGCAAAAACGGCTGATTTTTGACAAAAGAGATAACACCCCCCCATTACGTCATGCTTCAGAAATGTGAAAAATGGTCCGTTTTCAAATGTTTTATTTTTGAACGTCAGTTCACATTTGTAGGTGGATCATCAGTGTTAGAGCTAAAATTAGCATGTTTAAAGTGATTTTCATGTTACCAGGGGCCCTAAACACAAGATTTATGGAATGGTTAAAAGTGCATGAAAATGGCCAATTTACTCACTCTGAGTTCTCAAAAAGGATTTCTTCACCCCGGGAAGTTAATTAAATACCATTTGGAGGCTTTTAATGTTCAAGCAAAAACGGCTGATTTCCGACAAAAGAGATAACACCCCCCCATTACGTCATGCTTCAGAAATGTGGAAAATGGTCCGTTTTCAAATGTTTTATTTTTGAACGTCAGTTCACATTTGTAGGTGGATCATCAGTGTTAGAGCTAAAATTAGCATGTTTAAAGGGATTTTCATGCTTCCAGGGGCTCGGGAAGTGAATTAAATACTATTTGGAGGCATTTAATGTTCAAGCAAAAACAGCTGATTTTTGACAAAAGAGATAACACCCCCCCATTACGTCATGCTTCAGAAATGTGGAAAATGGTCCGTTTTCAAATGTTTTATTTTTGAACGTCAGTTCACATTTGTAGGTTGATCATCAGTGTTAGAGCTAAAATTAGCATGTTTAAAGTGATTTTCATGCTTCCAGGGGCCCTAAACACAAGATTTATGGAATGGTTAAAAGTGCATGAAAATGGCCAATTTACTCACTCTGAGTTCTCAAAAAGGGTTTCTTCACCCCGGGAAGTTAATTAAATACCATTTGAAGGCATTTAATGTTCAAGCAAAAACGGCTGATTTTCGACAAAAGAGATAACACCCCCCCCATTACGTCATGCTTCAGAAATGTGGAAAATGGTCCGTTTTCAAATGTTTTATTTTTGAATGTCAGTTCACATTTGTAGGTGGATCATCAGTGTTAGAGGTAAAATTAGCATGTTTAACCCTTTCGATGCTGATGACGAGCTCAGCTCGTCATCACCCACGGGTGTCGTGTGCTGATGACGAGCTGAGCTCGTCATAGTGCCACTAAAATGGCATTTTCCAGCACTGGGGGGGAAAACGCCCAGCAGCCATGTGGTTAAAGTGATTTTCATGCTTCCAGGGGCTCGGGAAGTGAATTAAATACTATTTGGAGGAATTTAATGTTCAAGCAAAAACGGCTGATTTTTGACAAAAGAGATAACACCCCCCATTACGTCATGCTTCAGAAATGTGAAAAATGGTCCGTTTTCAAATGTTTTATTTTTGAACGTCAGTTCACATTTGTAGGTTGATCATCAGTGTTAGTGCTAAAATTAGCATGTTTAAAGTGATTTTCATGCTACCAGGGGCCCTAAACACAAGATTTATGGAATGGTTAAAAGTGCATGAAAATGGCCAATTTACTCACTCTGAGTTCTCAAAAAGGATTTCTTCACCCCGGAAAGTTAATTAAATACCATTTGGAGGCTTTGAATGTTCAAGCAAAAACGGCTGATTTTCGACAAAAGAGATAACACCCCCCCATTACGTCATGCTTCAGAAATGTGGAAAATGGTCCGTTTTCAAATGTTTTATTTTTGAACGTCAGTTCACATTTGTAGGTGGATCATCAGTGTTAGAGCTAAAATTAGCATGTTTAAAGTGATTTTCATGCTTCCAGGTGCTCAGGAAGTGAATTAAATACTATTTGGAGGAATTTAATGTTCAAGCAAAAACGGCTGATTTTTGACAAAAGAGATAACACCCCCCCATTACGTCATGCTTCAGAAATGTGAAAAATGGTCCGTTTTCAAATGTTTTATTTTTGAACGTCAGTTCACATTTGTAGGTTGATCATCAGTGTTAGAGCTAAAATTAGTATGTTTAAAGTGATTTTCATGCTTCCAGGGGCCCTAAACACAAGATTTACGGAATGGTTAAAAGTGCATGAAAATGGCCAATTTACTCACTCTGAGTTCTCAAAAAGGGTTTCTGCACCCCAGGAAGTTAATTAAATACCATTTGGAGGCATTTAATGTTCAAGCAAAAACGGCTGATTTTCGACAAAAGAGATAACACCCCCCCATTACCTCATGCTTCAGAAATGTGGAAAATGATCCGTTTTCAAATGTTTTATTTTTGAACGTCAGTTCACATTTGTAGGTGGATCATCAGTGTTAGAGCTAAAATTAGCATGTTTAAAGGGATTTTCATGCTTCCAGGAGCTCGGGAAGTGAATTAAATACTATTTGGAGGCATTTAATGTTCAAGCAAAAACAGCTGATTTTTGACAAAAGAGATAACACCCCCCATTACGTCATGCTTCAGAAATGTGGAAAATGGTCCGTTTTCAAATGTTTTATTTTTGAACGTCAGTTCACATTTGTAGGTTGATCATCAGTGTTAGAGCTAAAATTAGCATGTTTAAAGTGATTTTCATGCTTCCAGGGGCCCTAAACACAAGATTTATGGAATGGTTAAAAGTGCATGAAAATGGCCAATTTACTCACTCTGAGTTCTCAAAAAGGGTTTCTTCACCCCGGGAAGTTAATTAAATACCATTTGGAGGCATTTAATGTTCAAGCAAAAACGGCTGATTTTCGACAAAAGAGATAACACCCCCCCATTACGTCATGCTTCAGAAATGTGGAGAATGGTCTGTTTTCAAATGTTTTATTTTTGAACGTCAGTTCACATTTGTAGGTGGATCATCAGTGTTAGAGCTCAAATTAGCATGTTTAAAGTGATTTTCATGCTTCCAGGGGCTCGGGAAGTGAATTAAATACTATTTGGAGGCATTTAATGTTCAATCAAAAACAGCTGATTTTCGACAAAAGAGATAACACCCCCCCATTACGTCATGCTTCAGAAATGTGGAAAATGGGTCGTTTTCAAATGTTTTATTTTTGAACGTCAGTTCACATTTGTAGGTTGATCATCAGTGTTAGAGCTAAAATTAGCATGTTTAAAGTGATTTTCATGCTTCCAGGGGCTCGGGAAGTGAATTAAATACTATTTGGAGGCATTTAATGTTCAAGCAAAAATGGCTGATTTTTGACAAAAGAGATAACACCCCCCCATTACGTCATGCTTCAGAAATGTGGAAAATGGTCCGTTTTCGAATGTTTTATTTTTGAACGTCAGTTCACATTTGTAGGTGAATCATCAGTGTTAGAGCTAAAATTAGCATGTTTAAAGTGATTTTCATGCTTCCAGGGGCCCTAAACACAAGATTTATGGAATGGTTAAAAGTGCATGAAAATGGCCAATTTACTCACTCTGAGTTCTCAAAAAGGGTTTCTTCACCCCGGGAAGTTAATTAAATACCATTTGGAGGCATTTAATGTTCAAGCAAAAACTGCTGATTTTTGACAAAAGAGATAACACCCCCCCATTACGTCATGCTTCAGAAATGTGGAAAATGGTCAGTTTTCAAATGTTTTATTTTTGAATGTCAGTTCACATTTGTAGGTGGATCATCAGTGTTAGAGCTAAAATTAGCTTGTTTAAAGTGATTTTCATGCTTCCAGGGGCTCGGGAAGTGAATTAAATACTATTTGGAGGAATTTAATGTTCCAGCAAAAACGGCTGATTTTTGACAAAAGAGATAACACCCCCCCATTACGTCATGCTTCAGAAATGTGAAAAATGGTCCGTTTTCAAATGTTTTATTTTTGAACGTCAGTTCACATTTGTAGGTTGATCATCAGTGTTAGAGCTAAAATTAGCATGTTTAAAGGTATTTTCATGCTTCCAGGGGCTCGGGAAGTGAATTTAATACTATTTGGAGGCATTTAATGTTCAAGCAAAAACGGCTGATTTTTGACAAAAGAGATAACACCCCCCCATTACGTCATGCTTCAGAAATGTGGAAAATGGTCCGTTTTCAAATGTTTTATTTTTGAACGTCAGTTCACATTTGTAGGTTGATCATCAGTGTTAGAGCTAAAATTAGCATGTTTAAAGTGATTTTCATGCTTCCAGGGGCCCTAAACACAAGATTAATGGAATGGTTAAAAGTGCATGAAAATGGCCAATTTACTCACTCTGAGTTCTCAAAAAGGGTTTCTTCGCCCCGGGAAGTTAATTAAATACCATTTGGAGGCTTTGAATGTTCAAGCAAAAACGGCTGATTTTCGACAAAAGAGATAACACCCCCCATTACGTCATGCTTCAGAAATGTGGAAAATGGTCCGTTTTCAAATGTTTTATTTTTGAACGTCAGTTCACATTTGTAGGTGGATCATCAGTGTTAGAGCTAAAATTAGCATGTTTAAAGTGATTTTCATGCTTCCAGGGGCTCAGGAAGTGAATTAAATACTATTTGGAGGAATTTAATGTTCAAGCAAAAACGGCTGATTTTTGACAAAAGAGATAACACCCCCCCATTACGTCATGCTTCAGAAATGTGAAAAATGGTCCGTTTTCAAATATTTATTTTTGAACGTCAGTTCACATTTGTAGGTTGATCATCAGTGTTAGAGCTAAAATTAGTATGTTTAAAGTGATTTTCATGCTTCCAGGGGCCCTAAACACAAGATTTACCGAATGGTTAAAAGTGCATGAAAATGGCCAATTTACTCACTCTGAGTTCTCAAAAAGGGGTTCTGCACCCCGGGAAGTTAATTAAATACCATTTGGAGGCATTTAATGTTCAAGCAAAAACGGCCGATTTTCGACAAAAGAGATAACACCCCCCCATTACGTCATGCTTCAGAAATGTGGAAAATTATCCGTTTTCAAATGTTTTATTTTTGAACGTCAGTTCACATTTGTAGGTGGATCATCAGTGTTAGAGCTAAAATTAGCATGTTTAAAGGGATTTTCATGCTTCCAGGAGCTCGGGAAGTGAATTAAATACTATTTGGAGGCATTTAATGTTCAAGCAAAAACAGCTGATTTTTGACAAAAGAGATAACACCCCCCATTACGTCATGCTTCAGAAATGTGGAAAATGGTCCGTTTTCAAATGTTTTATTTTTGAACGTCAGTTCACATTTGTAGGTTGATCATCTGTGTTAGAGCTAAAATTAGCATGTTTAAAGTGATTTTCATGCTTCCAGGGGCCCTAAACACAAGATTTATGGAATGGTTAAAAGTGCATGAAAATGGCCAATTTACTCACTCTGAGTTCTCAAAAAGGGTTTCTTCACCCCGGGAAGTTAATTAAATACCATTTGGAGGCATTTAATGTTCAAGCAAAAACGGCTGATTTTCGACAAAAGAGATAACACCCCCCCATTACGTCATGCTTCAGAAATGTGGAGAATGGTCTGTTTTCAAATGTTTTATTTTTGAACGTCAGTTCACATTTGTAGGTGGATCATCAGTGCAGACTGTCAGAGCTGACAAATTATGAATCAATCGAAACTCACCTGGGTCCTTCTTGGGGACCACCCCTAAAGGAGAACAGACAAAATTCTGTACCGGGGGTACACTAAACGGGCCGGCGACCCGACCTCGGATAACCTCTTTCCGGATCTTATCCTGCACTACGGTCGTATGCTGCAAGACGGAAAGTTGATTTTTGCACGTCCCGACACCCTGAAAGTCCCCTACCGGGATGCGGAAACCATATGAAAAACCGTTCCGCAGCACCCCAGCAGAAGTACGATCTGGGTATTCACTGAGCCAGGGAATCATCGCCAAGGTATCAATCGGGGTTGGTAAAGGCGCCCCTCGGACTACATTAGACCTGTTTGGCGCCTTCTCTACCCCCATTCTCACCCGTTCTGGCTCTGCACGAGGACTCAGGATGGGACGACCCGCAACCACTACATTCGTGCTTGAACTTACACGATCCCTGGGGCCTAGTACATTTACCTTTGTTGAAATTGAAGCAGAAACCCCTTTTCCCTGTATTGCCGGCAGGTCTCGAGTAATCGTCGGTACCCGTACCTGACCGAAAGGGGGTCCCCGCATATTGGCGGGAGGACTCGCCAACATTGCTCCCCACCAACGGCATTTTCAACATTCCTGACTCTTTCATTTTATCCCATGTCAAAGAATCATAACAGTCCCAGGTTAAACTTTTGTTATGCTCCTTCGCCTTCCTGAAGAGGTTATCATAACAGAACCAATGGTTACCTTGGTGCGATGTCGAGTATCCCATAATTCGTGACTGATAGATTGGAAACTCAGGAAGCAACTCAGGCCTACGTTCCCCCAAAATTGACGTAAAAATTCCCCATGCATTGCCCCAATTGCCAATATTCTCATTCACTTTAAAGGCGGCCATTTTTGCGCGCCAAACACTCGGATGCATTAGATCCTTCTGACCCTTAACATGCTCCACCTCATAATGATCGACAAGCAAGGAGAAAATGTTCACATACTCCCCCGCCCAAATCTTTTCCTTTATTGCCAAAGGAACATGTTGCCCCAATTTTTCTCTATGAGAGGGTGCTGACTCATCCCTCGCGATCGGCAATGGCCGCTTACCTGCACCGGACGCTGCTTCCGCCACTTGCGGCTTGTCTATCACTGCAGCCGGCGCGGGCACCTTGGCTGCATCTCGTTTCTCGCGCAACTGTTTCATCAGCGCCTGTGCCTCGGCAGCCGTGGCGCCCTCGCTACTGTCGCCCAACCACGCTGCTAGCTGTGCCACCAGCTCGGGGGGCATATCCTCAGTGGATGTCGGGGTGACCACGACGGGAATCGGATTCCCCTCCACCGGTACCGGGGTTGGCGCCTCGAGCGGGGTACAGGGAACCGGGACGTCTCCCCCGGCTGGTCCCCTTCTTGGCCTCTTGGCTTTCCCTCCAGGAGCTGCTCCAGCCGATGGACGCCCCGATCCCCCCTCCCCGTCTCGCTCCGCCACCCGCTTCTTTAGTTCGGACATCTCTTTCATGAGGACCCGAACCATCTGGTCAGACGTCATTCTCTTCGCGCCTTTCTTGGGCATCTTTCCGACAAAGTATCTGGAAGACAAAAAGAAAGATCAAAACGCTCAAAATTGGCTCTTCGTTCTGTCTCGAGCTCACGTGCAGCGAGGAGGTGCAGCTTCAGAGCACAAGAACAAGAGGATGTCTTCTGGTCTTGCGTCCCTTTTTATCCGTCTTCAGGGCGGGCGTAAACCCGCCCCTGCCTGCCCCGAGGGCGTGGCTGGCTGCGTCAGTGTCTAGGCCAGCCCACTCTAGGGCGGGAAAAAGCGCGCCCCGACTACGCCGCTTCGGGCATACCAGCCGAGACGCGCCTCCCGCCCAAAAATGGCTTCCCGGGGGGATCGAGGCACTCCGCCATACGTTCGGGGGGACCGAGTGGTCGCCCCTTTCCATTCACATTTGTAGGTGGATCATCAGTGTTAGAGCTAAAATTAGCATGTTTAAAGTGATTTTCATGCTTCCAGGGGCTCGGGAAGTGAATTAAATACTATTTGGAGGCATTTAATGTTCAATCAAAAACAGCTGATTTTTGACAAAAGAGATAACACCCCCCCATTACGTCATGCTTCAGAAATGTGGAAAATGGTCCGTTTTCAAATGTTTTATTTTTGAACGTCAGTTCACATTTGTAGGTTGATCATCAGTGTTAGAGCTAAAATTAGCATGTTTAAAGTGATTTTCATGCTTCCAGGGGCTCGGGAAGTGAATTAAATACTATTTGGAGGCATTTAATGTTCAAGCAAAAATGGCTGATTTTTGACAAAAGAGATAACACCCCCCCATTACGTCATGCTTCAGAAATGTGGAAAATGGTCCGTTTTCAAATGTTTTATTTTTGAACGTCAGTTCACATTTGTAGGGGGATCATCAGTGTTAGAGCTCAAATTAGCATGTTTAAAGTGATTTTCATGTTTCCAGGGGCTCGGGAAGTGAATTAAATACTATTTGGAGGCATTTAATGTTCAAGCAAAAACGGCTGATTTTTGACAAAAGAGATAACACCCCCCCATTACGTCATGCTTCAGAAATGTGGAAAATGGTCCGTTTTCAAATGTTTTATTTTTGAACGTCAGTTCACATTTGTAGGTGGATCATCAGTGTTAGAGCTAAAATTAGCATGTTTAAAGTGATTTTCATGCTTCCAGGGGCTCGGGAAGTGAATTAAATACTATTTGGAGGAATTTAATGTTCAAGCAAAAACGGCTGATTTTTGACAAAAGAGATAACACCCCCCCATTACGTCATGCTTCAGAAATGTGGAAAATGGTCCGTTTTCAAATGTTTTATTTTTGAACGTCAGTTCACATTTGTAGGTTGATCATCAGTGTTAGAGCTAAAATTAGCATGTTTAAAGTGATTTTCATGCTTCCAGGGGCCCTAAACACAAGATTTATGGAATGGTTAAAAGTGCATGAAAATGGCCAATTTACTCACTCTGAGTTCTGAAAAAGGGTTTCTTCACCCCGGGAAGTTAATTAAATACAATTTGGAGGCATTTAATGTTCAAGCAAAAACGGCTGATTTTCAACAAAAGAGATAACACCCCCCCATTACGTCATGCTTCAGAAATGTGGAAAATGGTCCGTTTTCAAATGTTTTATTTTTGAACGTCAGTTCACATTTGTAGGTGGATCATCAGTGTTAGAGCTAAAATTAGCATGTTTAAAGTGATTTTCATGCTTCCAGGGGCTCGGGAAGTTAATTAAATACAATTTGGAGGCATTTAATGTTCAAGCAAAAACGGCTGATTTTCAACAAAAGAGATAACACCCCCCCATTACGTCATGCTTCAGCAATGTGGAAAATGGTCCGTTTTCAAATGTTTTATTTTTGAACGTCAGTTCACATTTGTAGGTTGATCATCAGTGTTAGAGCTAAAATTAGCATGCTTAAAGTGATTTTCATGCTACCAGGGGGCCCTAAACACAAGATTTATGGAATGGTTAAAAGTGCATGAAAATGGCCAATTTACTCATTCTGAGTTCTCAAAAAGGGTTTCTTCACCCCGGGAAGTTAATTAAATACCATTTGGAGGCATTTAATGTTCAAGCAAAAACGGCTGATTTTCGACAAAAGAGATAACACCCCCCCATTACGTCATGCTTCAGAAATGTGGAAAATGGTCCGTTTTCAAATGTTTTATTTTTGAACGTCAGTTCACATTTGTAGGTTGATCATCAGTGTTAGAGCTAAAATTAGCATGTTTAAAGTGATTTTCATGCTTCCAGGGGCTCGGGAAGTGAATTAAATACTATTTGGAGGCATTTAATGTTCAAGCAAAAACGGCTGATTTTTGACAAAAGAGATAACACCCCCCCATTACGTCATGCTTCAGAAATGTGGAAAATGGTCCGTTTTCAAATGTTTTATTTTTGAACGTCAGTTCACATTTGTAGGTTGATCATCAGTGTTAGAGCTAAAATTAGCATGTTTAAAGTGATTTTCATGCTTCCAGGGGCCCTAAACACAAGATTTATGGAATGGTTAAAAGTGCATGAAAATGGCCAATTTACTCACTCTGAGTTCTCAAAAAGGGTTTCTTCACCCCGGGAAGTTAATTAAATACCATTTGGTGGCATTTAATGTTCAAGCAAAAACGGCAGATTTTTGACAAAAGAGATAACACCCCCCCATTACGGCATGCTTCAGAAATGTGGAAAATGGTCCGTTTTCAAATGTTTTATTTTTGAACGTCAGTTCACATTTGTAGGTGGATCATCAGTGTTAGAGCTAAAATTAGCATGTTTAAAGTGATTTTCATGCTTCCAGGGGCCCTAAACACAAGATTTATGGAATGGTTAAAAGAGCATGAAAATGGCCAATTTACTCACTCTGAGTTCTCAAAAAGGGTTTCTTCACCCCGGGAAGTTAATTAAATACCATTTGGAGGCATTTAATGTTCAAGCAAAACGGCTGATTTTCGACAAAAGAGATAACACCCCCCATTACGTCATGCTTCAGAAATGTGGAAAATGATCCGTTTTCAAATGTTTTATTTTTGAACGTCAGTTCACATTTGTAGGTGGATCATCAGTGTTAGAGCTAAAATTAGCATGTTTAAAGTGATTTTCATGCTTCCAGGGGCTCGGGAAGTGAATTAAATACTATTTGGAGGCATTTAATGTTCAAGCAAAAACGGCTGATTTTTGACAAAAGAGATAACACCCCCCATTACGTCATGCTTCAGAAATGTAGAAAATGGTCCGTTTTCAAATGTTTTATTTTTGAACGTCAGTTCACATTTGTAGGTTGATCATCAGTGTTAGAGCTAAAATTAGCATGTTTAAAGTGATTTTCATGCTTCCAGGGGCCCTAAACACAAGATTTATGGAATGGTTAAAAGTGCATGAAAATGGCCAATTTACTCACTCTGAGTTCTCAAAAAGGGTTTCTTCACCCCGGGAAGTTAATTAAATACCATTTGGTGGCATTTAATGTTCAAGCAAAAACGGCAGATTTTTGACAAAAGAGATAACACCCCCCCCATTACGGCATGCTTCAGAAATGTGGAAAATGGTCCGTTTTCAAATGTTTTATTTTTGAACGTCAGTTCACATTTGTAGGTGGATCATCAGTGTTAGAGCTAAAATTAGCATGTTTAAAGTGATTTTCATGCTTCCAGGGGCCCTAAACACAAGATTTATGGAATGGCTAAAAGTGCATGAAAATGGCCAATTTACTCACTCTGAGTTCTCAAAAAGGGTTTCTTCACCCCGGGAAGTTAATTAAATACCATTTGGAGGCATTTAATGTTCAAGCAAAAACGGCTGATTTTTGACAAAAGAGATAACACCCCCCCATTACGTCATGCTTCAGAAATGTGGAAAATGGTCCGTTTTCAAATGTTTTATTTTTGAACGTCAGTTCACATTTGTAGGTTGATCATCAGTGTTAGAGCTAAAATTAGCATGTTTAAAGTGATTTTCATGCTTCCAGGGGCCCTAAACACAAGATTTATGGAATGGTTAAAAGTGCATGAAAATGGCCAATTTACTCACTCTGAGTTCTCAAAAAGGGTTTCTTCACCCCGGGAAATTAATTAAATACCATTTGGAGGCATTTAATGTTCAAGCAAAAACGGCTGATTTTCGACAAAAGAGATAACACCCCCCCATTACGTCATGCTTCAGAAATGTGGAAAATGGTCCGCTTTCAAATGTTTTATTTTTGAACGTCAGTTCACATTTGTAGGTGGATCATCAGTGTTAGAGCTAAAATTAGCATGTTTAAAGTGATTTTCATGCTTTAAGGGGCTCGGGAAGTGAATTAAATACAATTTGGAGGAATTTAATGTTCAAGCAAAAACGGCTGATTTTTGACAAAAGAGATAACACCCCCCCATTACGTCATGCTTCAGAAATGTGGAAAATGGTCCGTTTTCAAATGTTTTATTTTTGAACGTCAGTTCACATTTGTAGGTTGATCATCAGTGTTAGAGCTAAAATTGGCATGTTTAAAGTGATTTCCATGCTTCCAGGGGCTCGGGAAGTGAATTAAATACTATTTGGAGGTATTTAATGTTCAAGCAAAAACGGCTGATTTTTGACAAAAGAGATAACACCCCCCCATTACGTCATGCTTCAGAAATGTGGAAAATGGTCCGTTTTCAAATGTTTTATTTTTGAACGTCAGTTCACATTTGTAGGTTGATCATCAGTGTTAGAGCTAAAATTAGCATATTTAAAGTGATTTTCATGCTTCCAGGGGCCCTAAACACAAGATTTATGGAATGGTTAAAAGTGCATGAAAATGGCCAATTTACTCACTCTGAGTTCTCAAAAAGGGTTTCTTCAGTTCGGGAAGTTAATTAAATACCATTTGGAGGCATTTAATGTTCAAGCAAAAACGGCTGATTTTCGACAAAAGAGATAACACCCCCCCATTACGTCATGCTTCAGAAATGTGGAAAATGGTCCGTTTTCAAATGTTTCATTTTTGAACGTCAGTTCACATTTGTAGGTGGATCATCAGTGTTAGAGCTAAAATTAGCATGTTTAAAGTGATTTTCATGCTTCCAGGGGCTCGGGAAGTGAATTAAATACTATTTGGAGGAATTTAATGTTCAAGCAAAAACGGCTGATTTTTGACAAAAGAGATAACACCCCCCCATTACGTCATGCTTCAGAAATGTGGAAAATGGTCCGTTTTCAAATGGTTTATTTTTGAACGTCAGTTCACATTTGTAGGTTGATCATCAGTGTTAGAGCTAAAATTAGCATGTTTAAAGTGATTTTCATGCTTCCAGGGGCTCGGGAAGTGAATTAAATACTATTTGGAGGCATTTAATGTTCAAGCAAAAATGGCTGATTTTTGACAAAAGAGATAACACCCCCCCATTACGTCATGCTTCAGAAATGTGGAAAATGGTCCGTTTTCAAATGTTTTATTTTTGAACGTCAGTTCACATTTGTAGGTGGGTCATCAGTGTTAGAGCTCAAATTAGCATGTTTAAAGTGATTTTCATGCTTCCAGGGGCTCGGGAAGCGAATTAAATACTATTTGGAGACATTTAATGTTCAAGCAAAAACGGCTGATTTTTGACAAAAGAGATAACACCCCCCCATTACGTCATGCTTCAGAAATGTGGAAAATGGTCCGTTTTCAAATGTTTTATTTTTGAACGTCAGTTCACATTTGTAGGTGGATCATCAGTGTTAGAGCTAAAATTAGCATGTTTAAAGTGATTTTCATGCTTCCAGGGGCTCGGGAAGTGAATTAAATACTATTTGGAGGAATTTAATGTTCAAGCAAAAACGGCTGATTTTTGACAAAAGAGATAACACCCCCCATTACGTCATGCTTCAGAAATGTGGAAAATGGTCCGTTTTCAAATGTTTTATTTTTGAACGTCAGTTCACATTTGTAGGTTGATCATCAGTGTTAGAGCTAAAATTAGCATGTTTAAGGTGATTTTCATGCTTCCAGGGGCTCGGGAAGTGAATTAAATACTATTTGGAGGCATTTAATGTTCAAGCAAAAACGGCTGATTTTTGACAAAAGAGATAACACCCCCCCATTAAGTCATGCTTCAGAAATGTGGAAAATGGTCCGTTTTCAAATGTTTTATTTTTGAACGTCAGTTCACATTTGTAGGTGGATCATCAGTGTTAGAGCTCAAATTAGCATGTTTAAAGTGATTTTCATGCTTCCAGGGGCTCGGGAAGTGAATTAAATACTATTTGGAGGCATTTAATGTTCAAGCAAAAACGGCTGATTTTTGACAAAAGAGATAACACCCCCCCATTACGTCATGCTTCAGAAATGTGGAAAATGGTCCGTTTTCAAATGTTTTATTTTTGAACGTCAGTTCACATTTGTAGGTTGATCATCAGTGTTAGAGCTAAAATTAGCATGTTTAAAGTGATTTTCATGCTACCAGGGGCCCTAAACACAAGATTTATGGAATGGTTAAAAGTGCATGAAAATGGCCAATTTACTCACTCTGAGTTCTCAAAAAGGGTGTCTTCACCCTGGGAAGTTAATTAAATACCATTTGGAAGCATTTAATGTTCAAGCAAAAACTGCTGATTTTCGACAAAAGAGATAACACCCCCCCATTACGTCATGCTTCAGAAATGTGGAAAATGGTCCGTTTTCAAATGTTTTATTTTTGAACGTCAGTTCACATTTGTAGGTGGATCATCAGTGTTAGAGCTAAAATTAGCATGTTTAAAGTGATTTTCATGCTTCCAGGGGCTCGGGAAGTGAATTAAATACAATTTGGAGGAATTTAATGTTCAAGCAAAAACGGCTGATTTTTGACAAAAGAGATAACACCCCCCATTACGTCATGCTTCAGAAATGTGGAAAATGGTCCGTTTTCAAATGTTTTATTTTTGAACGTCAGTTCACATTTGTAGGTTGATCATCAGTGTTAGAGCTAAAATTGGCATGTTTAAAGTGATTTTCATGCTTCCAGGGGCTCGGGAAGTGAATTAAATACTATTTGGAGGCATTTAATGTTCAAGCAAAAACGGCTGATTTTTGACAAAAGAGATAACACCCCCCCATTACGTCATGCTTCAGAAATGTGGAAAATGGTCCGTTTTCAAATGTTTTATTTTTGAACGTCAGTTCACATTTGTAGGTTGATCATCAGTGTTAGAGCTAAAATTGGCATGTTTAAAGTGATTTTCATGCTTCCAGGGGCCCTAAACACAAGATTTATGGAATGGTTAAAAGTGCATGAAAATGGCCTATTTACTCACTCTGAGTTCTCAAAAAGGGTTTCTTCACCCCGGGAAGTTAATTAAATACCATTTGGAGGCATTTAATGTTCAAGCAAAAACGGCTGATTTTCGACAAAAGAGATAACACCCCCCCCCATTACGTCATGCTTCAGAAATGTGGAAAATGGTCCGTTTTCAAATGTTTTATTTTTGAACGTCAGTTCACATTTGTAGGTGGATCATCAGTGTTAGAGCTAAAATTAGCATGTTTAAAGTGATTTTCATGCTTCCAGGGGCTCGGGAAGTGAATGAAATACTATTTGGAGGAATTTAATGTTCAAGCAAAAACGGCTGATTTTTGACAAAAGAGATAACACCCCCCATTACGTCATGCTTCAGAAATGTGGAAAATGGTCCGTTTTCAAATGTTTTATTTTTGAACGTCAGTTCACATTTGTAGGTTGATCATCAGTGTTAGAGCTAAAATTAGCATGTTTAAAGTGATTTTCATGCTTCCAGGGGCTCGGGAAGTGAATTAAATACTATTTGGAGGCATTTAATGTTCAAGCAAAAATGGCTGATTTTTGACAAAAGAGATAACACCCCCCCATTACGTCATGCTTCAGAAATGTGGAAAATGGTCCGTTTTTAAATGTTTTATTTTTGAACGTCAGTTCACATTTGTAGGTGGATCATCAGTGTTAGAGCTCAAATTAGCATGTTTAAAGTGATTTTCATGCTTCCAGGGGCTCGGGAAGTGAATTAAATACTATTTGGAGGCATTTAATGTTCAAGCAAAAACGGCTGATTTTTGACAAAAGAGATAACACCCCCCCATTACGTCATGCTTCAGAAATGTGGAAAATGGTCCGTTTTCAAATGTTTTATTTTTGAACGTCAGTTCACATTTGTAGGTGGATCATCAGTGTTAGAGCTAAAATTAGCATGTTTAAAGTGATTTTCATGCTTCCAGGGGCTCGGGAAGTGAATTAAATACTATTTGGAGGAATTTAATGTTCAAGCAAAAACGGCTGATTTTTGACAAAAGAGATAACACCCCCCCATTACATCATGCTTCAGAAATGTGGAAAATGGTCCGTTTTCAAATGTTTTATTTTTGAACGTCAGTTCACATTTGTAGGTTGATCATCAGTGTTAGAGCTAAAATTAGCATGTTTAAAGTGATTTTCATGCTTCCAGGGGCCCTAAACACAAGATTTATGGAATGGTTAAAAGTGCATGAAAATGGCCAATTTACTCACTCTGAGTTCTCAAAAAGGGTTTCTTCACCCCGGGAAGTTAATTAAATACAATTTGGAGGCATTTAATGTTCAAGCAAAAACGGCTGATTTTCAACAAAAGAGATAACACCCCCCCATTACGTCATGCTTCAGAAATGTGGAAAATGGTCCGTTTTCAAATGTTTTATTTTTGAATGTCAGTTCACATTTGTAGGTGGATCATCAGTGTTAGAGCTAAAATTAGCATGTTTAAAGTGATTTTCATGCTTCCAGGGGCTCGGGAAGTTAATTAAATACAATTTGGAGGCATTTAATGTTCAAGCAAAAACGGCTGATTTTCAACAAAAGAGATAACACCCCCCCATTACGTCATGCTTCAGCAATGTGGAAAATGGTCCGTTTTCAAATGTTTTATTTTTGAACGTCAGTTCACATTTGTAGGTTGATCATCAGTGTTAGAGCTAAAATTAGCATGCTTAAAGTGATTTTCATGCTACCAGGGGCCCTAAACACAAGATTTATGGAATGGTTAAAAGTGCATGAAAATGGCCAATTTACTCATTCTGAGTTCTCAAAAAGGGTTTCTTCACCCCGGGAAGTTAATTAAATACCATTTGGAGGCATTTAATGTTCAAGCAAAAACGGCTGATTTTCGACAAAAGAGATAACACCCCCCCATTACGTCATGCTTCAGAAATGTGGAAAATGGTCCGTTTTCAAATGTTTTATTTTTGAACGTCAGTTCACATTTGTAGGTTGATCATCAGTGTTAGAGCTAAAATTAGCATGTTTAAAGTGATTTTCATGCTTCCAGGGGCTCGGGAAGTGAATTAAATACTATTTGGAGGCATTTAATGTTCAAGCAAAAACGGCTGATTTTTGACAAAAGAGATAACACCACCCCATTACGTCATGCTTCAGAAATGTGGAAAATGGTCCGTTTTCAAATGTTTTATTTTTGAACGTCAGTTCACATTTGTAGGTTGATCATCAGTGTTAGAGCTAAAATTAGCATGTTTAAAGTGATTTTCATGCTTCCAGGGGCCCTAAACACAAGATTTATGGAATGGTTAAAAGTGCATGAAAATGGCCAATTTACTCACTCTGAGTTCTCAAAAAGGGTTTCTTCACCCCGGGAAGTTAATTAAATACCATTTGGTGGCATTTAATGTTCAAGCAAAAACGGCAGATTTTTGACAAAAGAGATAACACCCCCCCATTACGGCATGCTTCAGAAATGTGGAAAATGGTCCGTTTTCAAATGTTTTATTTTTGAATGTCAGTTCACATTTGTAGGTGGATCATCAGTGTTAGAGCTAAAATTAGCATGTTTAAAGTGATTTTCATGCTTCCAGGGGCTCGGGAAGTTAATTAAATACAATTTGGAGGCATTTAATGTTCAAGCAAAAACGGCTGATTTTCAACAAAAGAGATAACACCCCCCCATTACGTCATGCTTCAGCAATGTGGAAAATGGTCCGTTTTCAAATGTTTTATTTTTGAACGTCAGTTCACATTTGTAGGTTGATCATCAGTGTTAGAGCTAAAATTAGCATGCTTAAAGTGATTTTCATGCTACCAGGGGCCCTAAACACAAGATTTATGGAATGGTTAAAAGTGCATGAAAATGGCCAATTTACTCATTCTGAGTTCTCAAAAAGGGTTTCTTCACCCCGGGAAGTTAATTAAATACCATTTGGAGGCATTTAATGTTCAAGCAAAAACGGCTGATTTTCGACAAAAGAGATAACACCCCCCCATTACGTCATGCTTCAGAAATGTGGAAAATGGTCCGTTTTCAAATGTTTTATTTTTGAACGTCAGTTCACATTTGTAGGTTGATCATCAGTGTTAGAGCTAAAATTAGCATGTTTAAAGTGATTTTCATGCTTCCAGGGGCTCGGGAAGTGAATTAAATACTATTTGGAGGCATTTAATGTTCAAGCAAAAACGGCTGATTTTTGACAAAAGAGATAACACCCCCCCATTACGTCATGCTTCAGAAATGTGGAAAATGGTCCGTTTTCAAATGTTTTATTTTTGAACGTCAGTTCACATTTGTAGGTTGATCATCAGTGTTAGAGCTAAAATTAGCATGTTTAAAGTGATTTTCATGCTTCCAGGGGCCCTAAACACAAGATTTATGGAATGGTTAAAAGTGCATGAAAATGGCCAATTTACTCACTCTGAGTTCTCAAAAAGGGTTTCTTCACCCCGGGAAGTTAATTAAATACCATTTGGAGGCATTTAATGTTCAAGCAAAACGGCTGATTTTCGACAAAAGAGATAACACCCCCCATTACGTCATGCTTCAGAAATGTGGAAAATGATCCGTTTTCAAATGTTTTATTTTTGAACGTCAGTTCACATTTGTAGGTGGATCATCAGTGTTAGAGCTAAAATTAGCATGTTTAAAGTGATTTTCATGCTTCCAGGGGCTCGGGAAGTGAATTAAATACTATTTGGAGGCATTTAATGTTCAAGCAAAAACGGCTGATTTTTGACAAAAGAGATAACACCCCCCATTACGTCATGCTTCAGAAATGTAGAAAATGGTCCGTTTTCAAATGTTTTATTTTTGAACGTCAGTTCACATTTGTAGGTTGATCATCAGTGTTAGAGCTAAAATTAGCATATTTAAAGTGATTTTCATGCTTCCAGGGGCCCTAAACACAAGATTTATGGAATGGTTAAAAGTGCATGAAAATGGCCAATTTACCCACTCTGAGTTCTCAAAAAGGGTTTCTTCACCCCGGGAAGTTAATTAAATACCATTTGGAGGCATTTAATGTTCAAGCAAAAACGGCTGATTTTCGACAAAAGAGATAACACCCCCCCATTACGTCATGCTTCAGAAATGTGGAAAATGGTCCGTTTTCAAATGTTTTATTTTTGAACGTCAGTTCACATTTGTAGGTTGATCATCAGTGTTAGAGCTAAAATTAGCATGTTTAAAGTGATTTTCATGCTTCCAGGGGCTCGGGAAGTGAATTAAATACTATTTGGAGGCATTTAATGTTCAAGCAAAAACGGCTGATTTTTGACAAAAGAGATAACACCCCCCCATTACGTCACGCTTCAGAAATGTGGAAAATGGTCCGTTTTCAAATGTTTTATTTTTGAACGTCAGTTCACATTTGTAGGTTGATCATCAGTGTTAGAGCTAAAATTAGCATGTTTAAAGTGATTTTCATGCTTCCAGGGGCCCTAAACACAAGATTTATGGAATGGTTAAAAGTGCATGAAAATGGCCAATTTACTCACTCTGAGTTCTCAAAAAGGGTTTCTTCACCCCGGGAAGTTAATTAAATACCATTTGGAGGCATTTAATGTTCAAGCAAAACGGCTGATTTTCGACAAAAGAGATAACACCCCCCATTACGTCATGCTTCAGAAATGTGGAAAATGATCCGTTTTCAAATGTTTTATTTTTGAACGTCAGTTCACATTTGTAGGTGGATCATCAGTGTTAGAGCTAAAATTAGCATGTTTAAAGTGATTTTCATGCTTCCGGGGGCTCGGGAAGTGAATTAAATACTATTTGGAGGCATTTAATGTTCAAGCAAAAACGGCTGATTTTTGACAAAAGAGATAACACCCCCCATTACGTCATGCTTCAGAAATGTAGAAAATGGTCCGTTTTCAAATGTTTTATTTTTGAACGTCAGTTCACATTTGTAGGTTGATCATCAGTGTTAGAGCTAAAATTAGCATGTTTAAAGTGATTTTCATGCTTCCAGGGGCCCTAAACACAAGATTTATGGAATGGCTAAAAGTGCATGAAAATGGCCAATTTACTCACTCTGAGTTCTCAAAAAGGGTTTCTTCACCCCGGGAAGTTAATTAAATACCATTTGGAGGCATTTAATGTTCAAGAAAAAACGGCTGATTTTTGACAAAAGAGATAACACCCCCCCATTACGTCATGCTTCAGAAATGTGGAAAATGGTCCGTTTTCAAATGTTTTATTTTTGAACGTCAGTTCACATTTGTAGGTTGATCATCAGTGTTAGAGCTAAAATTA
This sequence comes from Lissotriton vulgaris, assembly GCF_964263255.1. Lineage (NCBI taxonomy): Eukaryota > Metazoa > Chordata > Amphibia > Caudata > Salamandridae > Lissotriton > Lissotriton vulgaris. Next base: position 40,967 of record NW_028254216.1, on the reverse strand, counting down.
GCATGTTTAAAGTGATTTTCATGCTTCCAGGGGCCCTAAACACAAGATTTATGGAATGGTTAAAAGTGCATGAAAATGGCCAATTTACTCACTCTGAGTTCTCAAAAAGGGTTTCTTCACCCCGGGAAATTAATTAAATACCATTTGGAGGCATTTAATGTTCAAGCAAAAACGGCTGATTTTCGACAAAAGAGATAACACCCCCCCATTACGTCATGCTTCAGAAATGTGGAAAATGGTCCGTTTTCAAATGTTTTATTTTTGAACGTCAGTTCACATTTGTAGGTGGATCATCAGTGTTAGAGCTAAAATTAGCATGTTTAAAGTGATTTTCATGCTTCCAGGGGCTCGGGAAGTGAATTAAATACTATTTGGAGGAATTTAATGTTCAAGCAAAAACGGCTGACTTTTAACAAAAGAGATAACACCCCCCCCATTACGTCATGCTTCAGAAATGTGGAAAATGGTCCGTTTTCAAATGTTTTATTTTTGAACGTCAGTTCACATTTGTAGGTTGATCATCAGTGTTAGAGCTAAAATTAGCATGTTTAACGTGATTTTCATGCTTCCAGGGGCTCGGGAAGTGAATTAAATACTATTTGGAGGCATTTAATGTTCAAGCAAAAACGGCTGATTTTTGACAAAAGAGATAACACCCCCCCATTACGTCATGCTTCAGAAATGTGGAAAATGGTCCGTTTTCAAATGTTTTATTTTTGAACGTCAGTTCACATTTGTAGGTGGATCATCAGTGTTAGAGCTAAAATTAGCATGTTTAAAGTGATTTTCATGCTTCCAGGGGCTCGGGAAGTGAATTAAATACTATTTGGAGGCATTTAATGTTCAAGCAAAAATGGCTGATTTTTGACAAAAGAGATAACACCCCCCCATTACGTCATGCTTCAGAAATGTGGAAAATGGTCCGTTTTCAAATGTTTTATTTTTGAACGTCAGTTCACATTTGTAGGTGGATCATCAGTGTTAGAGCTCAAATTAGCATGTTTAAAGTGATTTTCATGCTTCCAGGGGCTCGGGAAGTGAATTAAATACTATTTGGAGGCATTTAATGTTCAAGCAAAAACGGCTGATTTTTGACAAAAGAGATAACACCCCCCCATTACGTCATGCTTCAGAAATGTGGAAAATGGTCCGTTTTCAAATGTTTTATTTTTGAACGTCAGTTCACATTTGTAGGTGGATCATCAGTGTTAGAGCTAAAATTAGCATGTTTAAAGTGATTTTCATGCTTCCAGGGGCTCGGGAAGTGAATTAAATACTATTTGGAGGAATTTAATGTTCAAGCAAAAACGGCTGATTTTTGACAAAAGAGATAACACCCCCCCATTACGTCATGCTTCAGAAATGTGGAAAATGGTCCGTTTTCAAATGTTTTATTTTTGAACGTCAGTTCACATTTGTAGGTTGATCATCAGTGTTAGAGCTAAAATTAGCATGTTTAAAGTGATTTTCATGCTTCCAGGGGCCCTAAACACAAGATTTATGGAATGGTTAAAAGTGCATGAAAATGGCCAATTTACTCACTCTGAGTTCTCAAAAAGGGTTTCTTCACCCCGGGAAGTTAATTAAATACAATTTGGAGGCATTTAATGTTCAAGCAAAAACGGCTGATTTTCAACAAAAGAGATAACACCCCCCCATTACGTCATGCTTCAGAAATGTGGAAAATGGTCCGTTTTCAAATGTTTTATTTTTGAACGTCAGTTCACATTTGTAGGTGGATCATCAGTGTTAGAGCTAAAATTAGCATGTTTAAAGTGATTTTCATGCTTCCAGGGGCTCGGGAAGTGAATTAAATACTATTTGGAGGCATTTAATGTTCAAGCAAAAACGGCTGATTTTTGACAAAAGAGATAACACCCCCCCCATTACGTCATGCTTCAGAAATGTGGAAAATGGTCCGTTTTCAAATGTTTTATTTTTGAACGTCAGTTCACATTTGTAGGTTGATCATCAGTGTTAGAGCTAAAATTAGCATGCTTAAAGTGATTTTCATGCTACCAGGGGCCCTAAACACAAGATTTATGGAATGGTTAAAAGTGCATGAAAATGGCCAATTTACTCATTCTGAGTTCTCAAAAAGGGTTTCTTCACCCCGGGAAGTTAATTAAATACCATTTGGAGGCATTTAATGTTCAAGCAAAAACGGCTGATTTTCGACAAAAGAGATAACACCCCCCCATTACGTCATGCTTCAGAAATGTGGAAAATGGTCCGTTTTCAAATGTTTTATTTTTGAACGTCAGTTCACATTTGTAGGTTGATCATCAGTGTTAGAGCTAAAATTAGCATGTTTAAAGTGATTTTCATGCTTCCAGGGGCTCGGGAAGTGAATTAAATACTATTTGGAGGCATTTAATGTTCAAGCAAAAACGGCTGATTTTTGACAAAAGAGATAACACCCCCCGGTTACGTCATGCTTCAGAAATGTGGTAAATGGTCCGTTTTCAAATGTTTTATTTTTGAACGTCAGTTCACATTTGTAGGTTGATCATCAGTGTTAGAGCTAAAATTAGCATGTTTAAAGTGATTTTCATGCTTCCAGGGGCCCTAAACACAAGATTTATGGAATGGTTAAAAGAGCATGAAAATGGCCAATTTACTCACTCTGAGTTCTCAAAAAGGGTTTCTTCACCCCGGGAAGTTAATTAAATACCATTTGGAGGCATTTAATGTTCAAGCAAAAACGGCTGATTTTCGACAAAAGAGATAACACCCCCCATTACGTCATGCTTCAGAAATGTGGAAAATGATCCGTTTTCAAATGTTTTATTTTTGAACGTCAGTTCACATTTGTAGGTGGATCATCAGTGTTAGAGCTAAAATTAGCATGTTTAAAGTGATTTTCATGCTTCCAGGGGCTCGGGAAGTGAATTAAATACTATTTGGAGGCATTTAATGTTCAAGCAAAAACGGCTGATTTTTGACAAAAGAGATAACACCCCCCATTACGTCATGCTTCAGAAATGTGGAAAATGGTCCGTTTTCAAATGTTTTATTTTTGAACGTCAGTTCACATTTGTAGGTGGATCATCAGTGTTAGAGCTAAAATTAGCATGTTTAAAGTGATTTTCATGCTTCCAGGGGCCCTAAACACAAGATTTATGGAATGGTTAAAAGAGCATGAAAATGGCCAATTTACTCACTCTGAGTTCTCAAAAAGGGTTTCTTCACCCCAGGAAGTTAATTAAATACCATTTGGAGGCATTTAATGTTCAAGCAAAAACGGCTGATTTTCGACAAAAGAGATAACACCCCCCATTACGTCATGCTTCAGAAATGTGGAAAATGATCCGTTTTCAAATGTTTTATTTTTGAACGTCAGTTCACATTTGTAGGTGGATCATCAGTGTTAGAGCTAAAATTAGCATGTTTAAAGTGATTTTCATGCTTCCAGGGGCTCGGGAAGTGAATTAAATACTATTTGGAGGCATTTAATGTTCAAGCAAAAACGGCTGATTTTTGACAAAAGAGATAACACCCCCATTGCGTCATGCTTCAGAAATGTAGAAAATGGTCCGTTTTCAAATGTTTTATTTTTGAACGTCAGTTCACATTTGTAGGTTGATCATCAGTGTTAGAGCTAAAATTAGCATGTTTAAAGTGATTTTCATGCTTCCAGGGGCCCTAAACACAAGATTTATGGAATGGTTAAAAGTGCATGAAAATGGCCAATTTACTCACTCTGAGTTCTCAAAAAGGGTTTCTTCACCCCGGGAAGTTAATTAAATACCATTTGGTGGCATTTAATGTTCAAGCAAAAACGGCAGATTTTTGACAAAAGAGATAACACCCCCCCATTACGGCATGCTTCAGAAATGTGGAAAATGGTCCGTTTTCAAATGTTTTATTTTTGAACGTCAGTTCACATTTGTAGGTGGATCATCAGTGTTAGAGCTAAAATTAGCATGTTTAAAGTGATTTTCATGCTTCCAGGGGCCCTAAACACAAGATTTATGGAATGGCTAAAAGTGCATGAAAATGGCCAATTTACTCACTCTGAGTTCTCAAAAAGGGTTTCTTCACCCCGGGAAGTTAATTAAATACCATTTGGAGGCATTTAATATTCAAGCAAAAACGGCTGATTTTTGACAAAAGAGATAACACCCCCCCATTACGTCATGCTTCAGAAATGTGGAAAATGGTCCGTTTTCAAATGTTTTATTTTCGAACGTCAGTTCACATTTGTAGGTTGATCATCAGTGTTAGAGCTAAAATTAGCATGTTTAAAGTGATTTTCATGCTTCCAGGGGCTCGGGATGTGAATTAAATACTATTTGGAGGCATTTAATGTTCAAGCAAAAACGGCTGATTTTTGACAAAAGAGATAACACCCCCCCATTACGTCATGCTTCAGAAATGTAGAAAATGGTCCGTTTTCAAATGTTTTATTTTTGAACGTCAGTTCACATTTGTAGGTGGATCATCAGTGTTAGAGCTAAAATTAGCATGTTTAAAGTGATTTTCATGCTTCCAGGGGCTCGGGAAGTGAATTAAATACTATTTGGAGGCATTTAATGTTCAAGCAAAAACGGCTGATTTTTGACAAAAGAGATAACACCCCCCCATTACGTCATGCTTCAGAAATGTGGAAAATGGTCCGTTTTCAAATGTTTTATTTTTGAACGTCAGTTCACATTTGTAGGTTGATCATCAGTGTTAGAGCTAAAATTAGCATGTTTAAAGTGATTTTCATGCTTCCAGGGGCTCGGGAAGTGAATTAAATACTATTTGGAGGAATTTAATGTTCAAGCAAAAACGGCTGATTTTTGACAAAAGAGATGACACCCCCCCATTACGTCATGCTTCAGAAATGTGGAAAATGGTCCGTTTTCAAATGTTTTATTTTTGAACGTCAGTTCACATTTGTAGGTTGATCATCAGTGTTAGAGCTAAAATTAGCATGTTTAAAGTGATTTTCATGCTACCAGGGGCCCTAAACACAAGATTTATGGAATGGTTAAAAGTGCATGAAAATGGCCAATTTACTCACTCTGAGTTCTCAAAAAGGGTTTCTTCACCCCGGGAAGTTAATTAAATACCATTTGGAGGCATTTAATGTTCAAGCAAAAACGGCTGATTTTCGACAAAAGAGATAACACCCCCCCATTACGTCATGCTTCAGAAATGTGGAAAATGGTCCGTTTTCAAATGTTTTATTTTTGAACGTCAGTTCACATTTTTAGGTGGATCATCAGTGTTAGAGCTAAAATTAGCATGTTTAAAGTGATTTTCATGCTTCCAGGGGCTCGGGAAGTGAATTAAATACTATTTGGAGGAATTTAATGTTCAAGCAAAAATGGCTGATTTTTGACAAAAGAGATAACACCCCCCCATTACGTCATGCTTCAGAAATGTGGAAAATGGTCTGTTTTCAAATGTTTTATTTTTGAACGTCAGTTCACATTTGTAGGTTGATCATCAGTGTTAGAGCTAAAATTGGCATGTTTAAAGTGATTTTCATGCTTCCAGGGGCTCGGGAAGTGAATTAAATACTATTTGGAGGCATTTAATGTTCAAGCAAAAACGGCTGATTTTTGACAAAAGAGATAACACCCCCCCATTACGTCATGCTTCAGAAATGTGGAAAATGGTCCGTTTTCAAATGTTTTATTTTTGAACGTCAGTTCACATTTGTAGGTTGATCATCAGTGTTAGAGCTAAAATTAGCATGTTTAAAGTGATTTTCATGCTTCCAGGGGCCCTAAACACAAGATTTATGGAATGGTTAAAAGTGCATGAAAATGGCCAATTTACTCACTCTGAGTTCTCAAAAAGGGTTTCTTCAGCCCGGGAAGTTAATTAAATACCATTTGGAGGCATTTGTTCAAGCAAAAACGGCTGATTTTCGACAAAAGAGATAACACCCCCCCATTACGTCATGCTTCAGAAATGTGGAAAATGGTCCGTTTTCAAATGTTTTATTTTTGAACGTCAGTTCACATTTGTAGGTGGATCATCAGTGTTAGAGCTAAAATTAGCATGTTTAAAGTGATTTTCATGCTTCCAGGGGCTCCGGAAGTGAATTAAATACTATTTGGAGGAATTTAATGTTCAAGCAAAAACGGCTGATTTTTGACAAAAGAGATAACACCCCCCCATTACGTCATGCTTCAGAAATGTGGAAAATGGTCCGTTTTCAAATGTTTTATTTTTGAACGTCAGTTCACATTTGTAGGTTGATCATCAGTGTTAGAGCTAAAATTAGCATGTTTAAAGTGATTTTCATGCTTCCAGGGGCTCGGAAAGTGAATTAAATACTATTTGGAGGCATTTAATGTTCAAGCAAAAATGGCTGATTTTTGACAAAAGAGATAACACCCCCCCCATTACGTCATGCTTCAGAAATGTGGAAAATGGTCCGTTTTCAAATGTTTTATTTTTGAACGTCAGTTCACATTTGTAGGTGGATCATCAGTGTTAGAGCTCAAATTAGCATGTTTAAAGTGATTTTCATGCTTCCAGGGGCTCGGGAAGTGAATTAAATACTATTTGGAGGCATTTAATGTTCAAGCAAAAACGGCTGATTTTTGACAAAAGAGATATCACCCCCCCATTACGTCATGCTTCAGAAATGTGGAAAATGGTCCGTTTTCAAATGTTTTATTTTTGAACGTCAGTTCACATTTGTAGGTGGATCATCAGTGTTAGAGCTACAATTAGCATGTTTAAAGTGATTTTCATGCTTCCAGGGGCTCGGGAAGTGAATTAAATACTATTTGGAGGAATTTAATGTTCAAGCAAAAACGGCTGATTTTTGACAAAAGAGATAACACCCCCCCCCCATTACGTCATGCTTCAGAAATGTGGAAAATGGTCCGTTTTCAAATGTTTTATTTTTGAACGTCAGTTCACATTTGTAGGTTGATCATCAGTGTTAGAGCTAAAATTAGCATGTTTAATGTGATTTTCATGCTTCCAGGGGCTCGGGAAGTGAATTAAATACTATTTGGAGGCATTTAATGTTCAAGCAAAAACGGCTGATTTTTGACAAAAGAGATAACACTCCCCCATTACGTCATGCTTCAGAAATGTGGAAAATGGTCCGTTTTCAAATGTTTTATTTTTGAACGTCAGTTCACATTTGTAGGTTGATCATCAGTGTTAGAGCTAAAATTAGCATGTTTAAAGTGATTTTCATGCTTCCAGGGGCTCGGGAAGTGAATTAAATACTATTTGGAGGAATTTAATGTTCAAGCAAAAACGGCTGATTTTTGACAAAAGAGATGACACCCCCCCATTACGTCATGCTTCAGAAATGTGGAAAATGGTCCGTTTTCAAATGTTTTATTTTTGAACGTCAGTTCACATTTGTAGGTTGATCATCAGTGTTAGAGCTAAAATTAGCATGTTTAAAGTGTTTTTCATGCTACCAGGGGCCCTAAACACAAGATTTATGGAATGGTTAAAAGTGCATGAAAATGGCCAATTTACTCACTCTGAGTTCTCAAAAAGGGTTTCTTCACCCCGGGAAGTTAATTAAATACCATTTGGAGGCATTTAATGTTCAAGCAAAAACTGCTGATTTTCGACAAAAGAGATAACACCCCCCCATTACGTCATGCTTCAGAAATGTGGAAAATGGTCCGTTTTCAAATGTTTTATTTTTGAACGTCAGTTCACATTTGTAGGTGGATCATCAGTGTTAGAGCTAAAATTAGCATGTTTAAAGTGATTTTCATGCTTCCAGGGGCTCGGGAAGTGAATTAAATACAATTTGGAGGAATTTAATGTTCAAGCAAAAACGGCTGATTTTTGACAAAAGAGATAACACCCCCCCATTACGTCATGCTTCAGAAATGTGGAAAATGGTCCGTTTTCAAATGTTTTATTTTTGAACGTCAGTTCACATTTGTAGGTTGATCATCAGTGTTAGAGCTAAAATTGGCATGTTTAAAGTGATTTTCATGCTTCCAGGGGCTCGGGAAGTGAATTAAATACTATTTGGAGGCATTTAATGTTCAAGCAAAAACGGCTGATTTTTGACAAAAGAGATAACACCCCCCCATTACGTCATGCTTCAGAAATGTGGAAAATGGTCCGTTTTCAAATGTTTTATTTTTGAACGTCAGTTCACATTTGTAGGTTGATCATCAGTGTTAGAGCTAAAATTGGCATGTTTAACCCCTTCGAGGCTAATGACGAGCTGGCCTCGTCATGGTGCTTACCTGCCGTGCGCGGATGACAAGGCCAGCTCGTCATAAAACAATATAAAACAATAAAACCCAGCGCAGGACGGGAAAACGCCTAGCAGCCATGGGGTTAAAGTGATTTTCATGCTTCCAGGGGCCCTAAACACAAGATTTATGGAATGGTTAAAAGTGCATGAAAATGGCCAATTTACTCACTCTGAGTTCTCAAAAAGGGTTTCTTCACCCCGGGAAGTTAATTAAATACAATTTGGAGGCATTTAATGTTCAAGCAAAAACGGCTGATTTTCAACAAAAGAGATAACACCCCCCCATTACGTCATGCTTCAGAAATGTGGAAAATGGTCAGTTTTCAAATGTTTTATTTTTGAACGTCAGTTCACATTTGTAGGTGGATCATCAGTGTTAGAGCTAAAATTAGCATGTTTAAAGTGATTTTCATGCTTCCAGGGGCTCGGGAAGTGAATTAAATACTATTTGGAGTAATTTAATGTTCAAGCAAAAACGGCTGATTTTTGACAAAAGAGATAACACCCCCCCATTACGTCATGCTTCAGAAATGTGGAAAATGGTCCGTTTTCAAATGTTTTATTTTTGAACGTCAGTTCACATTTGTAGGTTGATCATCAGTGTTAGAGCTAAAATTAGCATGTTTAAAGTGATTTTCATGCTTCCAGGGGCTCGGGAAGTGAATTAAATACTATTTGGAGGCATTTAATGTTCAAGCAAAAATGGCTGATTTTTGACAAAAGAGATAACACCCCCCATTACGTCATGCTTCAGAAATTTGGAAAATGGTCCGTTTTCAAATGTTTTATTTTTGAACGTCAGTTCACATTTGTAGGTGGATCATCAGTGTTAGAGCTAAAATTAGCATGTTTAAAGTGATTTTCATGCTTCCAGGGGCTCGGGAAGTGAATTAAATACTATTTGGAGGCATTTAATGTTCAAGCAAAAACGGCTGATTTTTGACAAAAGAGATAACACCCCCCCATTACGTCATGCTTCAGAAATGTGGAAAATGGTCCGTTTTCAAATGTTTTATTTTTGAACGTCAGTTCACATTTGTAGGTTGATCATCAGTGTTAGAGCTAAAATTAGCATGTTTAAAGTGATTTTCATGCTTCCAGGGGCTCGGGAAGTGAATTAAATACTATTTGGAGGCATTTAATGTTCAAGCAAAAACGGCTGATTTTTGACAAAAGACATAACACCCCCCCATTACGTCATGCTTCAGAAATGTGGAAAATGGTCCGTTTTCAAATGTTTTATTTTTGAACGTCAGTTCACATTTGTAGGTTGATCATCAGTGTTAGAGCTAAAATTAGCATGTTTAAAGTGATTTTCATGCTTCCAGGGGCCCTAAACACAAGATTAATGGAATGGTTAAAAGTGCATGAAAATGGCCAATTTACTCACTCTGAGTTCTCAAAAAGGGTTTCTTCACCCCGGGAAGTTAATTAAATACCATTTGGAGGCATTTAATGTTCAAGCAAAAACGGCTGATTTTCAACAAAAGAGATAACACCCCCCCATTACGTCATGCTTCAGAAATGTGGAAAATGGTCCGTTTTCAAATGTTTTATTTTTGAACGTCAGTTCACATTTGTAGGTGGATCATCAGTGTTAGAGCTAAAATTAGCATGTTTAAAGTGATTTTCATGCTTCCAGGGGCTCGGGAAGTGAATTAAATACTATTTGGAGGAATTTAATGTTCAAGCAAAAACGGCTGATTTTTGACAAAAGAGATGACACCCCCCCATTACGTCATGCTTCAGAAATGTGGAAAATGGTCCGTTTTCAAATGTTTTATTTTTGAACGTCAGTTCACATTTGTAGGTTGATCATCAGTGTTAGAGCTAAAATTAGCATGTTTAAAGTGATTTTCATGCTACCAGGGGCCCTAAACACAAGATTTATGGAATGGTTAAAAGTGCATGAAAATGGCCAATTTACTCACTCTGAGTTCTCAAAAAGGGTTTCTTCACCCCGGGAAGTTAATTAAATACCATTTGGAGGCATTTAATGTTCAAGCAAAAACTGCTGATTTTCGACAAAAGAGATAACACCCCCCCATTACGTCATGCTTCAGAAATGTGGAAAATGGTCCGTTTTCAAATGTTTTATTTTTGAACGTCAGTTCACATTTGTAGGTGGATCATCAGTGTTAGAGCTAAAATTAGCATGTTTAAAGTGATTTTCATGCTTCCAGGGGCTCGGGAAGTGAATTAAATACAATTTGGAGGAATTTAATGTTCAAGCAAAAACGGCTGATTTTTGACAAAAGAGATAACACCCCCCCATTACGTCATGCTTCAGAAATGTGGAAAATGGTCCGTTTTCAAATGTTTTATTTTTGAACGTCAGTTCACATTTGTAGGTTGATCATCAGTGTTAGAGCTAAAATTGGCATGTTTAAAGTGATTTTCATGCTTCCAGGGGCTCGGGAAGTGAATTAAATACTATTTGGAGGCATTTAATGTTCAAGCAAAAACGGCTGATTTTTGACAAAAGAGATAACACCCACCCATTACGTCATGCTTCAGAAATGTGGAAAATGGTCCGTTTTCAAATGTTTTATTTTTGAACGTCAGTTCACATTTGTAGGTTGATCATCAGTGTTAGAGCTAAAATTAGCATGTTTAAAGTGATTTTCATGCTTCCAGGGGCCCTAAACACAAGATTTATGGAATGGTTAAAAGTGCATGAAAATGGCCAATTTACTCACTCTGAGTTCTCAAAAAGGGTTTTTTCACCCCGGGAAGTTAATTAAATACCATTTGGAGGCATTTAATGTTCAAGCAAAAACGGCTGATTTTCGACAAAAGAGATAACACCCCCCCATTACGTCATGCTTCGGAAATGTGGAAAATGGTCCGTTTTCAAATGTTTTATTTTTGAACGTCAGTTCACATTTGTAGGTTGATCATCAGTGTTAGAGCTAAAATTAGCATGTTTAAAGTGATTTTCATGCTTCCAGGGGCTCGGGAAGTGAATTAAATACTATTTGGAGGCATTTAATGTTCAAGCAAAAATGGCTGATTTTTGACAAAGGAGATAACACCCCCCCATTACGTCATGCTTCACAAATGTGGAAAATGGTCAGTTTTCAAATGTTTTATTTTTGAACGTCAGTTCACATTTGTAGGTGGATCATCAGTGTTAGAGCTAAAATTAGCATGTTTAAAGTGATTTTCATGCTTCCAGGGGCTCGGGAAGTGAATTAAATACTATTTGGAGGCATTTAATGTTCAAGCAAAAACGGCTGATTTTTGACAAAAGAGATAACACCCCCCCATTACGTCATGCTTCAGAAATGTGGAAAATGGTCCGTTTTCAAATGTTTTATTTTTGAACGTCTGTTCACATTTGTAGGTTGATCATCAGTGTTAGAGCTAAAATTAGCATGTTTAAAGTGATTTTCATGCTTCCAGGGGCTCGGGAAGTTAATTAAATACTATTTGGAGGCATTTAATGTTCAAGCAAAAACGGCTGATTTTTGACAAAAGAGATAACACCCCCCCATTAGGTCATGCTTCAGAAATGTGGAAAATGGTCCGTTTTCAAATGTTTTATTTTTGAACGTCAGTTCACATTTGTAGGTGGATCATCAGTGTTAGAGCTAAAATTAGCATGTTTAAAGTGATTTTCATGCTTCCAGGGGCTCGGGAAGTTAATTAAATACTATTTGGAGGAATTTAATGTTCAAGCAAAAACGGCTGATTTTTGACAAAAGAGATGACACCCCCCCATTACGTCATGCTTCAGAAATGTGGAAAATGGTCCGTTTTCAAATGTTTTATTTTTGAACGTCAGTTCACATTTGTAGGTTGACCATCAGTGTTAGAGCTAAAATTAGCATGTTTAAAGTGATTTTCATGCTACCAGGGGCCCTAAACACAAGATTTATGGAATGGTTAAAAGTGCATGAAAATGGCCAATTTACTCACTCTGAGTTCTCAAAAAGGGTTTCTTCACCCCGGGAAGTTAATTAAATACCATTTGGAGGCATTTAATGTTCAAGCAAAAACGGCTGATTTTCGACAAAAGAGATAACACCCCCCCATTACGTCATGCTTCAGAAATGTGGAAAATGGTCCGTTTTCAAATGTTTTATTTTTGAACGTCAGTTCACATTTGTAGGTTGATCATCAGTGTTAGAGCTAAAATTAGCATGCTTAAAGTGATTTTCATGCTTCCAGGGGCTCGGGAAGTGAATTAAATACTATTTGGAGACATTTAATGTTCAAGCAAAAACGGCTGATTTTTGACAAAAGAGATAACACCCCCCCATTACGTCATGCTTCAGAAATGTGGAAAATGGTCCGTTTTCAAATGTTTTATTTTTGAACGTCAGTTCACATTTGTAGGTTGATCATCAGTGTTAGAGCTAAAATTAGCATGTTTAAAGTGATTTTCTTGCTTCCAGGGGCCCTAAACACCAGATTTATGGAATGGTTAAAAGTGCATGAAAATGGCCAATTTACTCACTCTGAGTTCTCAAAAAGGGTTTCTTCACCCCGGGAAGTTAATTAAATACCATTTGGAGGCATTTAATGTTCAAGCAAAAACGGCTGATTTTCAACAAAAGAGATAACACCCCCCCATTACGTCATGCTTCAGAAATGTGGAAAATGGTCCGTTTTCAAATGTTTTATTTTTGAATGTCAGTTCACATTTGTAGGTGGATCATCAGTGTTAGAGCTAAAATTAGCATGTTTAAAGTGATTTTCATGCTTCCAGGGGCTCGGGAAGTGAATTAAATACTATTTGGAGGAATTTAATGTTCAAGCAAAAACGGCTGATTTTTGACAAAAGAGATAACACCCCCCCCATTACGTCATGCTTCAGAAATGTGGAAAATGGTCCGTTTTCAAATGTTTTATTTTTGAACGTCAGTTCACATTTGTAGGTTGATCATCAGTGTTAGAGCTAAAATTAGCATGTTTAAAAAGATTTTCATGCTATCAGGGGCCCTAAACACAAGATTTATGGAATGGTTAAAAGTGCATGAAAATGGCCAATTTACTCATTCTGAGTTCTCAAAAAGGGTTTCTTCACCCCGGGAAGTTAATTAAATACCATTTGGAGGCATTTAATGTTCAAGCAAAAATGGCTGATTTTCAACAAAAGAGATAACACCCCCCCATTAGGTCATGCTTCAGAAATGTGGAAAATGGTCCGTTTTCAAATGTTTTATTTTTGAACGTCAGTTCACATTTGTAGGTGGATCATCAGTGTTAGAGCTAAAATTAGCATGTTTAAAGTGATTTTCATGCTTCCAGGGGCTCGGGAAGTGAATTAAATACTATTTGGAGGCATTTAATGTTCAAGCAAAAACGGCTGATTTTTGACAAAAGAGATAACACCCCCCCATTACGTCATGCTTCAGAAATGTGGAAAATGGTCCGTTTTCAAATGTTTTATTTTTGAACGTCAGTTCACATTTGTAGGTTGATCATCAGTGTTAGAGCTAAAATTAGCATGCTTAAAGTGATTTTCATGCTTCCAGGGGCTTGGGAAGTGAATTAAATACTATTTGGAGACATTTAATGTTCAAGCAAAAACGGCTGATTTTTGACAAAAGAGATAACACCCCCCCATTACGTCATGCTTCAGAAATGTGGAAAATGGTCCGTTTTCAAATGTTTTATTTTTGAACGTCAGTTCACATTTGTAGGTTGATCATCAGTGTTAGAGCTAAAATTAGCATGTTTAAAGTGATTTTCATGCTTCCAGGGGCCCTAAACACAAGATTTATGGAATGGTTAAAAGTGCATGAAAATGGCCAATTTACTCACTCTGAGTTCTCAAAAAGGGTTTCTTCACCCCGGGAAGTTAATTAAATACCATTTGGAGGCATTTAATGTTCAAGCAAAAACGGCTGATTTTCAACAAAAGAGATAACACCCCCCCATTACGTCATGCTTCAGAAATGTGGAAAATGGTCCGTTTTCAAATGTTTTATTTTTGAACGTCAGTTCACATTTGTAGGTGGATCATCAGTGTTAGAGCTAAAATTAGCATGTTTAAAGTGATTTTCATGCTTCCAGGGGCTCGGGAAGTGAATTAAATACTATTTGGAGGAATTTAATGTTCAAGCAAAAACGGCTGATTTTCGACAAAAGAGATAACACCCCCCCCATTACGTCATGCTTCAGAAATGTGGAAAATGGTCCGTTTTCAAATGTTTTATTTTTGAACATCAGTTCACATTTGTAGGTTGATCATCAGTGTTAGAGCTAAAATTAGCATGTTTAAAGTGATTTTCATGCTTCCAGGGGCTCGGGAAGTGAATTAAATACTATTTCGAGGCATTTAATGTTCAAGCAAAAACGGCTGATTTTTGACAAAAGAGATAACACCCCCCATTACGTCATGCTTCAGAAATGTGGAAAATGATCCGTTTTCAAATGTTTTATTTTTGAACGTCAGTTCACATTTGTAGGTGGATCATCAGTGTTAGAGCTAAAATTAGCATGTTTAAAGTGATTTTCATGCTTCCAGGGGCTCGGGAAGTGAATTAAATACTATTTGGAGGCATTTAATGTTCAAGCAAAAACGGCTGATTTTTGACAAAAGAGATAACACCCCCCCATTACGTCATGCTTCATAAATGTAGAAAATGGTCCGTTTTCAAATGTTTTATTTTTGAACGTCAGTTCACATTTGTAGGTTGATCATCAGTGTTAGAGCTAAAATTAGCATGTTTAAAGTGATTTTCATGCTTCCAGGGGCCCTAAACACAAGATTTATGGAATGGTTAAAAGTGCATGAAAATGGCCAATTTACTCACTCTGAGTTCTCAAAAAGGGTTTCTTCACCACGGGAAGTTAATTAAATACCATTTGGTGGCATTTAATGTTCAAGCAAAAACGGCAGATTTTTGACAAAAGAGATAACACCCCCCCCATTACGGCATGCTTCAGAAATGTGGAAAATGCTCCGTTTTCAAATGTTTTATTTTTGAACGTCAGTTCACATTTGTAGGTGGATCATCAGTGTTAGAGCTAAAATTAGCATGTTTAAAGTGATTTTCATGCTTCCAGGGGCTCGGGAAGTGAATTAAATACCATTTGGAGGCATTTAATGTTCAAGCAAAAACGGCTGATTTTCGACAAAAGAGATAACACCCCCCCATTACGTCATGCTTCAGAAATGTGGAAAATGGTCCGTTTTCAAATGTTTTATTTTTGAACGTCAGTTTACATTTGTAGGTTGATCATCAGTGTTAGAGCTAAAATTAGCATGTTTAAAGTGATTTTCATGCTTCCAGGGGCCCTAAACACAAGATTTATGGAATGGCTAAAAGTACATGAAAATGGCCAATTTACTCACTCTGAGTTCTCAAAAAGGGTTTCTTCACCCCGGGAAGTTAATAAAATACCATTTGGAGGCATTTAATGTTCAAGCAAAAACAGCTGATTTTCGACAAAAGAGATAACACCCCCCCATTACGTCATGCTTCAGAAATGTGGAAAATGGTCCGTTTTCAAATGTTTTATTTTTGAACCTCAGTTCACATTTGTAGGTTGATCATCAGTGTTAGAGCTAAAATTAGCATGTTTAAAGTGATTTTCATGATTCCAGGGGCTCGGGAAGTGAATTAAATACTATTTTGAGGCATTTAATGTTCATGGAAAAACGGCAGATTTTTGACAAAAGAGATAACACCCCCCCATTACGTCATGCTTCAGAAATGTGGAAAATGGTCCGTTTTCAAATGTTTTATTTTTGAACGTCAGTTCACATTTGTAGGTGGATCATCAGTGTTAGAGCTAAAATTAGCATGTTTAAAGTGATTTTCATGCTTCCAGGGGCTCGGGAAGTGAATTAAATACTATTTGGAGGCATTTAATGTTCAAGCAAAAACGGCTGATTTTTGACAAAAGAGATAACACCCCCATTGCGTCATGCTTCAGAAATGTAGAAAATGGTCCGTTTTCAAATGTTTTATTTTTGAACGTCAGTTCACATTTGTAGGTTGATCATCAGTGTTAGAGCTAAAATTAGCATGTTTAAAGTGATTTTCATGCTTCCAGGGGCCCTAAACACAAGATTTATGGAATGGTTAAAAGTGCATGAAAATGGCCAATTTACTCACTCTGAGTTCTCAAAAAGGGTTTCTTCACCCCGGGAAGTTAATTAAATACCATTTGGTGGCATTTAATGTTCAAGCAAAAACGGCAGATTTTTGACAAAAGAGATAACACCCCCCCATTACGGCATGCTTCAGAAATGTGGAAAATGGTCCGTTTTCAAATGTTTTATTTTTGAACGTCAGTTCACATTTGTAGGTGGATCATCAGTGTTAGAGCTAAAATTAGCATGTTTAAAGTGATTTTCATGCTTCCAGGGGCCCTAAACACAAGATTTATGGAATGGCTAAAAGTGCATGAAAATGGCCAATTTACTCACTCTGAGTTCTCAAAAAGGGTTTCTTCACCCCGGGAAGTTAATTAAATACCATTTGGAGGCATTTAATGTTCAAGCAAAAACGGCTGATTTTTGACAAAAGAGATAACACCCCCCTATTACGTCATGCTTCAGAAATGTGGAAAATGGTCCGTTTTCAAATGTTTTATTTTCGAACGTCAGTTCACATTTGTAGGTTGATCATCAGTGTTAGAGCTAAAATTAGCATGTTTAAAGTGATTTTCATGCTTCCAGGGGCTCGGGATGTGAATTAAATACTATTTGGAGGCATTTAATGTTCAAGCAAAAACGGCTGATTTTTGACAAAAGAGATAACACCCCCCCATTACGTCATGCTTCAGAAATGTAGAAAATGGTCCGTTTTCAAATGTTTTATTTTTGAACGTCAGTTCACATTTGTAGGTGGATCATCAGTGTTAGAGCTAAAATTAGCATGTTTAAAGTGATTTTCATGCTTCCAGGGGCTCGGGAAGTGAATTAAATACTATTTGGAGGCATTTAATGTTCAAGCAAAAACGGCTGATTTTTGACAAAAGAGATAACACCCCCCCATTACGTCATGCTTCAGAAATGTGGAAAATGGTCCGTTTTCAAATGTTTTATTTTTGAACGTCAGTTCACATTTGTAGGTTGATCATCAGTGTTAGAGCTAAAATTAGCATGTTTAAAGTGATTTTCATGCTTCCAGGGGCTCGGGAAGTGAATTAAATACTATTTGGAGGAATTTAATGTTCAAGCAAAAACGGCTGATTTTTGACAAAAGAGATGACACCCCCCCATTACGTCATGCTTCAGAAATGTGGAAAATGGTCCGTTTTCAAATGTTTTATTTTTGAACGTCAGTTCACATTTGTAGGTTGATCATCAGTGTTAGAGCTAAAATTAGCATGTTTAAAGTGATTTTCATGCTACCAGGGGCCCTAAACACAAGATTTATGGAATGGTTAAAAGTGCATGAAAATGGCCAATTTACTCACTCTGAGTTCTCAAAAAGGGTTTCTTCACCCCGGGAAGTTAATTAAATACCATTTGGAGGCATTTAATGTTCAAGCAAAAACGGCTGATTTTCGACAAAAGAGATAACACCCCCCCATTACGTCATGCTTCAGAAATGTGGAAAATGGTCCGTTTTCAAATGTTTTATTTTTGAACGTCAGTTCACATTTGTAGGTGGATCATCAGTGTTAGAGCTAAAATTAGCATGTTTAAAGTGATTTTCATGCTTCCAGGGGCTCGGGAAGTGAATTAAATACAATTTGGAGGAATTTAATGTTCAAGCAAAACGGCTGATTTTTGACAAAAGAGATAACACCCCCCCATTACGTCATGCTTCAGAAATGTGGAAAATGGTCCGTTTTCAAATGTTTTATTTTTGAACGTCAGTTCACATTTGTAGGTTGATCATCAGTGTTAGAGCTAAAATTGGCATGTTTAAAGTGATTTCCATGCTTCCAGGGGCTCGGGAAGTGAATTAAATACTATTTGGAGGCATTTAATGTTCAAGCAAAAACGGCTGATTTTTGACAAAAGAGATAACACCCCCCCATTACGTCATGCTTCAGAAATGTGGAAAATGGTCCGTTTTCAAATGTTTTATTTTTGAACGTCAGTTCACATTTGTAGGTTGATCATCAGTGTTAGAGCTAAAATTAGCATGTTTAAAGTGATTTTCATGCTTCCAGGGGCCCTAAACACAAGATTTATGGAATGGTTAAAAGTGCATGAAAATGGCCAATTTACTCACTCTGAGTTCTCAAAAAGGGTTTCTTCAGCCCGGGAAGTTAATTAAATACCATTTGGAGGCATTTGTTCAAGCAAAAACGGCTGATTTTCGACAAAAGAGATAACACCCCCCCATTACGTCATGCTTCAGAAATGTGGAAAATGGTCCGTTTTCAAATGTTTTATTTTTGAACGTCAGTTCACATTTGTAGGTGGATCATCAGTGTTAGAGCTAAAATTAGCATGTTTAAAGTGATTTTCATGCTTCCAGGGGCTCCGGAAGTGAATTAAATACTATTTGGAGGAATTTAATGTTCAAGCAAAAACGGCTGATTTTTGACAAAAGAGATAACACCCCCCCATTACGTCATGCTTCAGAAATGTGGAAAATGGTCCGTTTTCAAATGTTTTATTTTTGAACGTCAGTTCACATTTGTAGGTTGATCATCAGTGTTAGAGCTAAAATTAGCATGTTTAAAGTGATTTTCATGCTTCCAGGGGCTCGGAAAGTGAATTAAATACTATTTGGAGGCATTTAATGTTCAAGCAAAAATGGCTGATTTTTGACAAAAGAGATAACACCCCCCCCATTACGTCATGCTTCAGAAATGTGGAAAATGGTCCGTTTTCAAATGTTTTATTTTTGAACGTCAGTTCACATTTGTAGGTGGATCATCAGTGTTAGAGCTCAAATTAGCATGTTTAAAGTGATTTTCATGCTTCCAGGGGCTCGGGAAGTGAATTAAATACTATTTGGAGGCATTTAATGTTCAAGCAAAAACGGCTGATTTTTGACAAAAGAGATATCACCCCCCCATTACGTCATGCTTCAGAAATGTGGAAAATGGTCCGTTTTCAAATGTTTTATTTTTGAACGTCAGTTCACATTTGTAGGTGGATCATCAGTGTTAGAGCTAAAATTAGCATGTTTAAAGTGATTTTCATGCTTCCAGGGGCTCGGGAAGTGAATTAAATACTATTTGGAGGAATTTAATGTTCAAGCAAAAACGGCTGATTTTTGACAAAAGAGATAACACCCCCCCCCATTACGTCATGCTTCAGAAATGTGGAAAATGGTCCGTTTTCAAATGTTTTATTTTTGAACGTCAGTTCACATTTGTAGGTTGATCATCAGTGTTAGAGCTAAAATTAGCATGTTTAATGTGATTTTCATGCTTCCAGGGGCTCGGGAAGTGAATTAAATACTATTTGGAGGCATTTAATGTTCAAGCAAAAACGGCTGATTTTTGACAAAAGAGATAACACTCCCCCATTACGTCATGCTTCAGAAATGTGGAAAATGGTCCGTTTTCAAATGTTTTATTTTTGAACGTCAGTTCACATTTGTAGGTTGATCATCAGTGTTAGAGCTAAAATTAGCATGTTTAAAGTGATTTTCATGCTTCCAGGGGCTCGGGAAGTGAATTAAATACTATTTGGAGGAATTTAATGTTCAAGCAAAAACGGCTGATTTTTGACAAAAGAGATGACACCCCCCCATTACGTCATGCTTCAGAAATGTGGAAAATGGTCCGTTTTCAAATGTTTTATTTTTGAACGTCAGTTCACATTTGTAGGTTGATCATCAGTGTTAGAGCTAAAATTAGCATGTTTAAAGTGTTTTTCATGCTACCAGGGGCCCTAAACACAAGATTTATGGAATGGTTAAAAGTGCATGAAAATGGCCAATTTACTCACTCTGAGTTCTCAAAAAGGGTTTCTTCACCCCGGGAAGTTAATTAAATACCATTTGGAGGCATTTAATGTTCAAGCAAAAACTGCTGATTTTCGACAAAAGAGATAACACCCCCCCATTACGTCATGCTTCAGAAATGTGGAAAATGGTCCGTTTTCAAATGTTTTATTTTTGAACGTCAGTTCACATTTGTAGGTGGATCATCAGTGTTAGAGCTAAAATTAGCATGTTTAAAGTGATTTTCATGCTTCCAGGGGCTCGGGAAGTGAATTAAATACAATTTGGAGGAATTTAATGTTCAAGCAAAAACGGCTGATTTTTGACAAAAGAGATAACACCCCCCCATTACGTCATGCTTCAGAAATGTGGAAAATGGTCCGTTTTCAAATGTTTTATTTTTGAACGTCAGTTCACATTTGTAGGTTGATCATCAGTGTTAGAGCTAAAATTGGCATGTTTAAAGTGATTTTCATGCTTCCAGGGGCTCGGGAAGTGAATTAAATACTATTTGGAGGCATTTAATGTTCAAGCAAAAACGGCTGATTTTTGACAAAAGAGATAACACCCCCCCATTACGTCATGCTTCAGAAATGTGGAAAATGGTCCGTTTTCAAATGTTTTATTTTTGAACGTCAGTTCACATTTGTAGGTTGATCATCAGTGTTAGAGCTAAAATTGGCATGTTTAACCCCTTCGAGGCTAATGACGAGCTGGCCTCGTCATGGTGCTTACCTGCCGTGCGCGGATGACAAGGCCAGCTCGTCATAAAACAATATAAAACAATAAAACCCAGCGCAGGACGGGAAAACGCCTAGCAGCCATGGGGTTAAAGTGATTTTCATGCTTCCAGGGGCCCTAAACACAAGATTTATGGAATGGTTAAAAGTGCATGAAAATGGCCAATTTACTCACTCTGAGTTCTCAAAAAGGGTTTCTTCACCCCGGGAAGTTAATTAAATACAATTTGGAGGCATTTAATGTTCAAGCAAAAACGGCTGATTTTCAACAAAAGAGATAACACCCCCCCATTACGTCATGCTTCAGAAATGTGGAAAATGGTCAGTTTTCAAATGTTTTATTTTTGAACGTCAGTTCACATTTGTAGGTGGATCATCAGTGTTAGAGCTAAAATTAGCATGTTTAAAGTGATTTTCATGCTTCCAGGGGCTCGGGAAGTGAATTAAATACTATTTGGAGTAATTTAATGTTCAAGCAAAAACGGCTGATTTTTGACAAAAGAGATAACACCCCCCCATTACGTCATGCTTCAGAAATGTGGAAAATGGTCCGTTTTCAAATGTTTTATTTTTGAACGTCAGTTCACATTTGTAGGTTGATCATCAGTGTTAGAGCTAAAATTAGCATGTTTAAAGTGATTTTCATGCTTCCAGGGGCTCGGGAAGTGAATTAAATACTATTTGGAGGCATTTAATGTTCAAGCAAAAATGGCTGATTTTTGACAAAAGAGATAACACCCCCCATTACGTCATGCTTCAGAAATTTGGAAAATGGTCCGTTTTCAAATGTTTTATTTTTGAACGTCAGTTCACATTTGTAGGTGGATCATCAGTGTTAGAGCTAAAATTAGCATGTTTAAAGTGATTTTCATGCTTCCAGGGGCTCGGGAAGTGAATTAAATACTATTTGGAGGCATTTAATGTTCAAGCAAAAACGGCTGATTTTTGACAAAAGAGATAACACCCCCCCATTACGTCATGCTTCAGAAATGTGGAAAATGGTCCGTTTTCAAATGTTTTATTTTTGAACGTCAGTTCACATTTGTAGGTTGATCATCAGTGTTAGAGCTAAAATTAGCATGTTTAAAGTGATTTTCATGCTTCCAGGGGCTCGGGAAGTGAATTAAATACTATTTGGAGGCATTTAATGTTCAAGCAAAAACGGCTGATTTTTGACAAAAGACATAACACCCCCCCATTACGTCATGCTTCAGAAATGTGGAAAATGGTCCGTTTTCAAATGTTTTATTTTTGAACGTTAGTTCACATTTGTAGGTTGATCATCAGTGTTAGAGCTAAAATTAGCATGTTTAAAGTGATTTTCATGCTTCCAGGGGCCCTAAACACAAGATTTATGGAATGGTTAAAAGTGCATGAAAATGGCCAATTTACTCACTCTGAGTTCTCAAAAAGGGTTTCTTCACCCCGGGAAGTTAATTAAATACCATTTGGAGGCATTTAATGTTCAAGCAAAAACGGCTGATTTTCAACAAAAGAGATAACACCCCCCCATTACGTCATGCTTCAGAAATGTGGAAAATGGTCCGTTTTCAAATGTTTTATTTTTGAACGTCAGTTCACATTTGTAGGTGGATCATCAGTGTTAGAGCTAAAATTAGCATGTTTAAAGTGATTTTCATGCTTCCAGGGGCTCGGGAAGTGAATTAAATACTATTTGGAGGAATTTAATGTTCAAGCAAAAACGGCTGATTTTTGACAAAAGAGATGACACCCCCCCATTACGTCATGCTTCAGAAATGTGGAAAATGGTCCGTTTTCAAATGTTTTATTTTTGAACGTCAGTTCACATTTGTAGGTTGATCATCAGTGTTAGAGCTAAAATTAGCATGTTTAAAGTGATTTTCATGCTACCAGGGGCCCTAAACACAAGATTTATGGAATGGTTAAAAGTGCATGAAAATGGCCAATTTACTCACTCTGAGTTCTCAAAAAGGGTTTCTTCACCCCGGGAAGTTAATTAAATACCATTTGGAGGCATTTAATGTTCAAGCAAAAACTGCTGATTTTCGACAAAAGAGATAACACCCCCCCATTACGTCATGCTTCAGAAATGTGGAAAATGGTCCGTTTTCAAATGTTTTATTTTTGAACGTCAGTTCACATTTGTAGGTGGATCATCAGTGTTAGAGCTAAAATTAGCATGTTTAAAGTGATTTTCATGCTTCCAGGGGCTCGGGATGTGAATTAAATACTATTTGGAGGCATTTAATGTTCAAGCAAAAACGGCTGATTTTTGACAAAAGAG
This sequence comes from Lissotriton vulgaris, assembly GCF_964263255.1. Taxonomy (NCBI): domain Eukaryota; kingdom Metazoa; phylum Chordata; class Amphibia; order Caudata; family Salamandridae; genus Lissotriton; species Lissotriton vulgaris. The sequence goes on along the minus strand of NW_028254216.1, from coordinate 17,942 downwards.
ATAACACCCCCCCATTACGTCATGCTTCAGAAATGTAGAAAATGGTCCGTTTTCAAATGTTTTATTTTTGAACGTCAGTTCACATTTGTAGGTGGATCATCAGTGTTAGAGCTAAAATTAGCATGTTTAAAGTGATTTTCATGCTTCCAGGGGCTCGGGAAGTGAATTAAATACTATTTGGAGGCATTTAATGTTCAAGCAAAAACGGCTGATTTTTGACAAAAGAGATAACACCCCCCCATTACGTCATGCTTCAGAAATGTGGAAAATGGTCCGTTTTCAAATGTTTTATTTTTGAACGTCAGTTCACATTTGTAGGTTGATCATCAGTGTTAGAGCTAAAATTAGCATGTTTAAAGTGATTTTCATGCTTCCAGGGGCTCGGGAAGTGAATTAAATACTATTTGGAGGAATTTAATGTTCAAGCAAAAACGGCTGATTTTTGACAAAAGAGATGACACCCCCCCATTACGTCATGCTTCAGAAATGTGGAAAATGGTCCGTTTTCAAATGTTTTATTTTTGAACGTCAGTTCACATTTGTAGGTTGATCATCAGTGTTAGAGCTAAAATTAGCATGTTTAAAGTGATTTTCATGCTACCAGGGGCCCTAAACACAAGATTTATGGAATGGTTAAAAGTGCATGAAAATGGCCAATTTACTCACTCTGAGTTCTCAAAAAGGGTTTCTTCACCCCGGGAAGTTAATTAAATACCATTTGGAGGCATTTAATGTTCAAGCAAAAACGGCTGATTTTCGACAAAAGAGATAACACCCCCCCATTACGTCATGCTTCAGAAATGTGGAAAATGGTCCGTTTTCAAATGTTTTATTTTTGAACGTCAGTTCACATTTTTAGGTGGATCATCAGTGTTAGAGCTAAAATTAGCATGTTTAAAGTGATTTTCATGCTTCCAGGGGCTCGGGAAGTGAATTAAATACTATTTGGAGGAATTTAATGTTCAAGCAAAAATGGCTGATTTTTGACAAAAGAGATAACACCCCCCCATTACGTCATGCTTCAGAAATGTGGAAAATGGTCTGTTTTCAAATGTTTTATTTTTGAACGTCAGTTCACATTTGTAGGTTGATCATCAGTGTTAGAGCTAAAATTGGCATGTTTAAAGTGATTTTCATGCTTCCAGGGGCTCGGGAAGTGAATTAAATACTATTTGGAGGCATTTAATGTTCAAGCAAAAACGGCTGATTTTTGACAAAAGAGATAACACCCCCCCATTACGTCATGCTTCAGAAATGTGGAAAATGGTCCGTTTTCAAATGTTTTATTTTTGAACGTCAGTTCACATTTGTAGGTTGATCATCAGTGTTAGAGCTAAAATTAGCATGTTTAAAGTGATTTTCATGCTTCCAGGGGCCCTAAACACAAGATTTATGGAATGGTTAAAAGTGCATGAAAATGGCCAATTTACTCACTCTGAGTTCTCAAAAAGGGTTTCTTCAGCCCGGGAAGTTAATTAAATACCATTTGGAGGCATTTGTTCAAGCAAAAACGGCTGATTTTCGACAAAAGAGATAACACCCCCCCATTACGTCATGCTTCAGAAATGTGGAAAATGGTCCGTTTTCAAATGTTTTATTTTTGAACGTCAGTTCACATTTGTAGGTGGATCATCAGTGTTAGAGCTAAAATTAGCATGTTTAAAGTGATTTTCATGCTTCCAGGGGCTCCGGAAGTGAATTAAATACTATTTGGAGGAATTTAATGTTCAAGCAAAAACGGCTGATTTTTGACAAAAGAGATAACACCCCCCCATTACGTCATGCTTCAGAAATGTGGAAAATGGTCCGTTTTCAAATGTTTTATTTTTGAACGTCAGTTCACATTTGTAGGTTGATCATCAGTGTTAGAGCTAAAATTAGCATGTTTAAAGTGATTTTCATGCTTCCAGGGGCTCGGAAAGTGAATTAAATACTATTTGGAGGCATTTAATGTTCAAGCAAAAATGGCTGATTTTTGACAAAAGAGATAACACCCCCCCCATTACGTCATGCTTCAGAAATGTGGAAAATGGTCCGTTTTCAAATGTTTTATTTTTGAACGTCAGTTCACATTTGTAGGTGGATCATCAGTGTTAGAGCTCAAATTAGCATGTTTAAAGTGATTTTCATGCTTCCAGGGGCTCGGGAAGTGAATTAAATACTATTTGGAGGCATTTAATGTTCAAGCAAAAACGGCTGATTTTTGACAAAAGAGATATCACCCCCCCATTACGTCATGCTTCAGAAATGTGGAAAATGGTCCGTTTTCAAATGTTTTATTTTTGAACGTCAGTTCACATTTGTAGGTGGATCATCAGTGTTAGAGCTAAAATTAGCATGTTTAAAGTGATTTTCATGCTTCCAGGGGCTCGGGAAGTGAATTAAATACTATTTGGAGGAATTTAATGTTCAAGCAAAAACGGCTGATTTTTGACAAAAGAGATAACACCCCCCCCCCATTACGTCATGCTTCAGAAATGTGGAAAATGGTCCGTTTTCAAATGTTTTATTTTTGAACGTCAGTTCACATTTGTAGGTTGATCATCAGTGTTAGAGCTAAAATTAGCATGTTTAATGTGATTTTCATGCTTCCAGGGGCTCGGGAAGTGAATTAAATACTATTTGGAGGCATTTAATGTTCAAGCAAAAACGGCTGATTTTTGACAAAAGAGATAACACTCCCCCATTACGTCATGCTTCAGAAATGTGGAAAATGGTCCGTTTTCAAATGTTTTATTTTTGAACGTCAGTTCACATTTGTAGGTTGATCATCAGTGTTAGAGCTAAAATTAGCATGTTTAAAGTGATTTTCATGCTTCCAGGGGCTCGGGAAGTGAATTAAATACTATTTGGAGGAATTTAATGTTCAAGCAAAAACGGCTGATTTTTGACAAAAGAGATGACACCCCCCCATTACGTCATGCTTCAGAAATGTGGAAAATGGTCCGTTTTCAAATGTTTTATTTTTGAACGTCAGTTCACATTTGTAGGTTGATCATCAGTGTTAGAGCTAAAATTAGCATGTTTAAAGTGTTTTTCATGCTACCAGGGGCCCTAAACACAAGATTTATGGAATGGTTAAAAGTGCATGAAAATGGCCAATTTACTCACTCTGAGTTCTCAAAAAGGGTTTCTTCACCCCGGGAAGTTAATTAAATACCATTTGGAGGCATTTAATGTTCAAGCAAAAACTGCTGATTTTCGACAAAAGAGATAACACCCCCCCATTACGTCATGCTTCAGAAATGTGGAAAATGGTCCGTTTTCAAATGTTTTATTTTTGAACGTCAGTTCACATTTGTAGGTGGATCATCAGTGTTAGAGCTAAAATTAGCATGTTTAAAGTGATTTTCATGCTTCCAGGGGCTCGGGAAGTGAATTAAATACAATTTGGAGGAATTTAATGTTCAAGCAAAAACGGCTGATTTTTGACAAAAGAGATAACACCCCCCCATTACGTCATGCTTCAGAAATGTGGAAAATGGTCCGTTTTCAAATGTTTTATTTTTGAACGTCAGTTCACATTTGTAGGTTGATCATCAGTGTTAGAGCTAAAATTGGCATGTTTAAAGTGATTTTCATGCTTCCAGGGGCTCGGGAAGTGAATTAAATACTATTTGGAGGCATTTAATGTTCAAGCAAAAACGGCTGATTTTTGACAAAAGAGATAACACCCCCCCATTACGTCATGCTTCAGAAATGTGGAAAATGGTCCGTTTTCAAATGTTTTATTTTTGAACGTCAGTTCACATTTGTAGGTTGATCATCAGTGTTAGAGCTAAAATTGGCATGTTTAACCCCTTCGAGGCTAATGACGAGCTGGCCTCGTCATGGTGCTTACCTGCCGTGCGCGGATGACAAGGCCAGCTCGTCATAAAACAATATAAAACAATAAAACCCAGCGCAGGACGGGAAAACGCCTAGCAGCCATGGGGTTAAAGTGATTTTCATGCTTCCAGGGGCCCTAAACACAAGATTTATGGAATGGTTAAAAGTGCATGAAAATGGCCAATTTACTCACTCTGAGTTCTCAAAAAGGGTTTCTTCACCCCGGGAAGTTAATTAAATACAATTTGGAGGCATTTAATGTTCAAGCAAAAACGGCTGATTTTCAACAAAAGAGATAACACCCCCCCATTACGTCATGCTTCAGAAATGTGGAAAATGGTCAGTTTTCAAATGTTTTATTTTTGAACGTCAGTTCACATTTGTAGGTGGATCATCAGTGTTAGAGCTAAAATTAGCATGTTTAAAGTGATTTTCATGCTTCCAGGGGCTCGGGAAGTGAATTAAATACTATTTGGAGTAATTTAATGTTCAAGCAAAAACGGCTGATTTTTGACAAAAGAGATAACACCCCCCCATTACGTCATGCTTCAGAAATGTGGAAAATGGTCCGTTTTCAAATGTTTTATTTTTGAACGTCAGTTCACATTTGTAGGTTGATCATCAGTGTTAGAGCTAAAATTAGCATGTTTAAAGTGATTTTCATGCTTCCAGGGGCTCGGGAAGTGAATTAAATACTATTTGGAGGCATTTAATGTTCAAGCAAAAATGGCTGATTTTTGACAAAAGAGATAACACCCCCCATTACGTCATGCTTCAGAAATTTGGAAAATGGTCCGTTTTCAAATGTTTTATTTTTGAACGTCAGTTCACATTTGTAGGTGGATCATCAGTGTTAGAGCTAAAATTAGCATGTTTAAAGTGATTTTCATGCTTCCAGGGGCTCGGGAAGTGAATTAAATACTATTTGGAGGCATTTAATGTTCAAGCAAAAACGGCTGATTTTTGACAAAAGAGATAACACCCCCCCATTACGTCATGCTTCAGAAATGTGGAAAATGGTCCGTTTTCAAATGTTTTATTTTTGAACGTCAGTTCACATTTGTAGGTTGATCATCAGTGTTAGAGCTAAAATTAGCATGTTTAAAGTGATTTTCATGCTTCCAGGGGCTCGGGAAGTGAATTAAATACTATTTGGAGGCATTTAATGTTCAAGCAAAAACGGCTGATTTTTGACAAAAGACATAACACCCCCCCATTACGTCATGCTTCAGAAATGTGGAAAATGGTCCGTTTTCAAATGTTTTATTTTTGAACGTCAGTTCACATTTGTAGGTTGATCATCAGTGTTAGAGCTAAAATTAGCATGTTTAAAGTGATTTTCATGCTTCCAGGGGCCCTAAACACAAGATTAATGGAATGGTTAAAAGTGCATGAAAATGGCCAATTTACTCACTCTGAGTTCTCAAAAAGGGTTTCTTCACCCCGGGAAGTTAATTAAATACCATTTGGAGGCATTTAATGTTCAAGCAAAAACGGCTGATTTTCAACAAAAGAGATAACACCCCCCCATTACGTCATGCTTCAGAAATGTGGAAAATGGTCCGTTTTCAAATGTTTTATTTTTGAACGTCAGTTCACATTTGTAGGTGGATCATCAGTGTTAGAGCTAAAATTAGCATGTTTAAAGTGATTTTCATGCTTCCAGGGGCTCGGGAAGTGAATTAAATACTATTTGGAGGAATTTAATGTTCAAGCAAAAACGGCTGATTTTTGACAAAAGAGATGACACCCCCCCATTACGTCATGCTTCAGAAATGTGGAAAATGGTCCGTTTTCAAATGTTTTATTTTTGAACGTCAGTTCACATTTGTAGGTTGATCATCAGTGTTAGAGCTAAAATTAGCATGTTTAAAGTGATTTTCATGCTACCAGGGGCCCTAAACACAAGATTTATGGAATGGTTAAAAGTGCATGAAAATGGCCAATTTACTCACTCTGAGTTCTCAAAAAGGGTTTCTTCACCCCGGGAAGTTAATTAAATACCATTTGGAGGCATTTAATGTTCAAGCAAAAACTGCTGATTTTCGACAAAAGAGATAACACCCCCCCATTACGTCATGCTTCAGAAATGTGGAAAATGGTCCGTTTTCAAATGTTTTATTTTTGAACGTCAGTTCACATTTGTAGGTGGATCATCAGTGTTAGAGCTAAAATTAGCATGTTTAAAGTGATTTTCATGCTTCCAGGGGCTCGGGAAGTGAATTAAATACAATTTGGAGGAATTTAATGTTCAAGCAAAAACGGCTGATTTTTGACAAAAGAGATAACACCCCCCCATTACGTCATGCTTCAGAAATGTGGAAAATGGTCCGTTTTCAAATGTTTTATTTTTGAACGTCAGTTCACATTTGTAGGTTGATCATCAGTGTTAGAGCTAAAATTGGCATGTTTAAAGTGATTTTCATGCTTCCAGGGGCTCGGGAAGTGAATTAAATACTATTTGGAGGCATTTAATGTTCAAGCAAAAACGGCTGATTTTTGACAAAAGAGATAACACCCACCCATTACGTCATGCTTCAGAAATGTGGAAAATGGTCCGTTTTCAAATGTTTTATTTTTGAACGTCAGTTCACATTTGTAGGTTGATCATCAGTGTTAGAGCTAAAATTAGCATGTTTAAAGTGATTTTCATGCTTCCAGGGGCCCTAAACACAAGATTTATGGAATGGTTAAAAGTGCATGAAAATGGCCAATTTACTCACTCTGAGTTCTCAAAAAGGGTTTTTTCACCCCGGGAAGTTAATTAAATACCATTTGGAGGCATTTAATGTTCAAGCAAAAACGGCTGATTTTCGACAAAAGAGATAACACCCCCCCATTACGTCATGCTTCGGAAATGTGGAAAATGGTCCGTTTTCAAATGTTTTATTTTTGAACGTCAGTTCACATTTGTAGGTTGATCATCAGTGTTAGAGCTAAAATTAGCATGTTTAAAGTGATTTTCATGCTTCCAGGGGCTCGGGAAGTGAATTAAATACTATTTGGAGGCATTTAATGTTCAAGCAAAAATGGCTGATTTTTGACAAAGGAGATAACACCCCCCCATTACGTCATGCTTCACAAATGTGGAAAATGGTCAGTTTTCAAATGTTTTATTTTTGAACGTCAGTTCACATTTGTAGGTGGATCATCAGTGTTAGAGCTAAAATTAGCATGTTTAAAGTGATTTTCATGCTTCCAGGGGCTCGGGAAGTGAATTAAATACTATTTGGAGGCATTTAATGTTCAAGCAAAAACGGCTGATTTTTGACAAAAGAGATAACACCCCCCCATTACGTCATGCTTCAGAAATGTGGAAAATGGTCCGTTTTCAAATGTTTTATTTTTGAACGTCTGTTCACATTTGTAGGTTGATCATCAGTGTTAGAGCTAAAATTAGCATGTTTAAAGTGATTTTCATGCTTCCAGGGGCTCGGGAAGTTAATTAAATACTATTTGGAGGCATTTAATGTTCAAGCAAAAACGGCTGATTTTTGACAAAAGAGATAACACCCCCCCATTAGGTCATGCTTCAGAAATGTGGAAAATGGTCCGTTTTCAAATGTTTTATTTTTGAACGTCAGTTCACATTTGTAGGTGGATCATCAGTGTTAGAGCTAAAATTAGCATGTTTAAAGTGATTTTCATGCTTCCAGGGGCTCGGGAAGTTAATTAAATACTATTTGGAGGAATTTAATGTTCAAGCAAAAACGGCTGATTTTTGACAAAAGAGATGACACCCCCCCATTACGTCATGCTTCAGAAATGTGGAAAATGGTCCGTTTTCAAATGTTTTATTTTTGAACGTCAGTTCACATTTGTAGGTTGACCATCAGTGTTAGAGCTAAAATTAGCATGTTTAAAGTGATTTTCATGCTACCAGGGGCCCTAAACACAAGATTTATGGAATGGTTAAAAGTGCATGAAAATGGCCAATTTACTCACTCTGAGTTCTCAAAAAGGGTTTCTTCACCCCGGGAAGTTAATTAAATACCATTTGGAGGCATTTAATGTTCAAGCAAAAACGGCTGATTTTCGACAAAAGAGATAACACCCCCCCATTACGTCATGCTTCAGAAATGTGGAAAATGGTCCGTTTTCAAATGTTTTATTTTTGAACGTCAGTTCACATTTGTAGGTTGATCATCAGTGTTAGAGCTAAAATTAGCATGCTTAAAGTGATTTTCATGCTTCCAGGGGCTCGGGAAGTGAATTAAATACTATTTGGAGACATTTAATGTTCAAGCAAAAACGGCTGATTTTTGACAAAAGAGATAACACCCCCCCATTACGTCATGCTTCAGAAATGTGGAAAATGGTCCGTTTTCAAATGTTTTATTTTTGAACGTCAGTTCACATTTGTAGGTTGATCATCAGTGTTAGAGCTAAAATTAGCATGTTTAAAGTGATTTTCTTGCTTCCAGGGGCCCTAAACACCAGATTTATGGAATGGTTAAAAGTGCATGAAAATGGCCAATTTACTCACTCTGAGTTCTCAAAAAGGGTTTCTTCACCCCGGGAAGTTAATTAAATACCATTTGGAGGCATTTAATGTTCAAGCAAAAACGGCTGATTTTCAACAAAAGAGATAACACCCCCCCATTACGTCATGCTTCAGAAATGTGGAAAATGGTCCGTTTTCAAATGTTTTATTTTTGAATGTCAGTTCACATTTGTAGGTGGATCATCAGTGTTAGAGCTAAAATTAGCATGTTTAAAGTGATTTTCATGCTTCCAGGGGCTCGGGAAGTGAATTAAATACTATTTGGAGGAATTTAATGTTCAAGCAAAAACGGCTGATTTTTGACAAAAGAGATAACACCCCCCCCATTACGTCATGCTTCAGAAATGTGGAAAATGGTCCGTTTTCAAATGTTTTATTTTTGAACGTCAGTTCACATTTGTAGGTTGATCATCAGTGTTAGAGCTAAAATTAGCATGTTTAAAAAGATTTTCATGCTATCAGGGGCCCTAAACACAAGATTTATGGAATGGTTAAAAGTGCATGAAAATGGCCAATTTACTCATTCTGAGTTCTCAAAAAGGGTTTCTTCACCCCGGGAAGTTAATTAAATACCATTTGGAGGCATTTAATGTTCAAGCAAAAATGGCTGATTTTCAACAAAAGAGATAACACCCCCCCATTAGGTCATGCTTCAGAAATGTGGAAAATGGTCCGTTTTCAAATGTTTTATTTTTGAACGTCAGTTCACATTTGTAGGTGGATCATCAGTGTTAGAGCTAAAATTAGCATGTTTAAAGTGATTTTCATGCTTCCAGGGGCTCGGGAAGTGAATTAAATACTATTTGGAGGCATTTAATGTTCAAGCAAAAACGGCTGATTTTTGACAAAAGAGATAACACCCCCCCATTACGTCATGCTTCAGAAATGTGGAAAATGGTCCGTTTTCAAATGTTTTATTTTTGAACGTCAGTTCACATTTGTAGGTTGATCATCAGTGTTAGAGCTAAAATTAGCATGCTTAAAGTGATTTTCATGCTTCCAGGGGCTTGGGAAGTGAATTAAATACTATTTGGAGACATTTAATGTTCAAGCAAAAACGGCTGATTTTTGACAAAAGAGATAACACCCCCCCATTACGTCATGCTTCAGAAATGTGGAAAATGGTCCGTTTTCAAATGTTTTATTTTTGAACGTCAGTTCACATTTGTAGGTTGATCATCAGTGTTAGAGCTAAAATTAGCATGTTTAAAGTGATTTTCATGCTTCCAGGGGCCCTAAACACAAGATTTATGGAATGGTTAAAAGTGCATGAAAATGGCCAATTTACTCACTCTGAGTTCTCAAAAAGGGTTTCTTCACCCCGGGAAGTTAATTAAATACCATTTGGAGGCATTTAATGTTCAAGCAAAAACGGCTGATTTTCAACAAAAGAGATAACACCCCCCCATTACGTCATGCTTCAGAAATGTGGAAAATGGTCCGTTTTCAAATGTTTTATTTTTGAACGTCAGTTCACATTTGTAGGTGGATCATCAGTGTTAGAGCTAAAATTAGCATGTTTAAAGTGATTTTCATGCTTCCAGGGGCTCGGGAAGTGAATTAAATACTATTTGGAGGAATTTAATGTTCAAGCAAAAACGGCTGATTTTCGACAAAAGAGATAACACCCCCCCCATTACGTCATGCTTCAGAAATGTGGAAAATGGTCCGTTTTCAAATGTTTTATTTTTGAACATCAGTTCACATTTGTAGGTTGATCATCAGTGTTAGAGCTAAAATTAGCATGTTTAAAGTGATTTTCATGCTTCCAGGGGCTCGGGAAGTGAATTAAATACTATTTCGAGGCATTTAATGTTCAAGCAAAAACGGCTGATTTTTGACAAAAGAGATAACACCCCCCATTACGTCATGCTTCAGAAATGTGGAAAATGATCCGTTTTCAAATGTTTTATTTTTGAACGTCAGTTCACATTTGTAGGTGGATCATCAGTGTTAGAGCTAAAATTAGCATGTTTAAAGTGATTTTCATGCTTCCAGGGGCTCGGGAAGTGAATTAAATACTATTTGGAGGCATTTAATGTTCAAGCAAAAACGGCTGATTTTTGACAAAAGAGATAACACCCCCCCATTACGTCATGCTTCATAAATGTAGAAAATGGTCCGTTTTCAAATGTTTTATTTTTGAACGTCAGTTCACATTTGTAGGTTGATCATCAGTGTTAGAGCTAAAATTAGCATGTTTAAAGTGATTTTCATGCTTCCAGGGGCCCTAAACACAAGATTTATGGAATGGTTAAAAGTGCATGAAAATGGCCAATTTACTCACTCTGAGTTCTCAAAAAGGGTTTCTTCACCACGGGAAGTTAATTAAATACCATTTGGTGGCATTTAATGTTCAAGCAAAAACGGCAGATTTTTGACAAAAGAGATAACACCCCCCCCATTACGGCATGCTTCAGAAATGTGGAAAATGCTCCGTTTTCAAATGTTTTATTTTTGAACGTCAGTTCACATTTGTAGGTGGATCATCAGTGTTAGAGCTAAAATTAGCATGTTTAAAGTGATTTTCATGCTTCCAGGGGCTCGGGAAGTGAATTAAATACCATTTGGAGGCATTTAATGTTCAAGCAAAAACGGCTGATTTTCGACAAAAGAGATAACACCCCCCCATTACGTCATGCTTCAGAAATGTGGAAAATGGTCCGTTTTCAAATGTTTTATTTTTGAACGTCAGTTTACATTTGTAGGTTGATCATCAGTGTTAGAGCTAAAATTAGCATGTTTAAAGTGATTTTCATGCTTCCAGGGGCCCTAAACACAAGATTTATGGAATGGCTAAAAGTACATGAAAATGGCCAATTTACTCACTCTGAGTTCTCAAAAAGGGTTTCTTCACCCCGGGAAGTTAATAAAATACCATTTGGAGGCATTTAATGTTCAAGCAAAAACAGCTGATTTTCGACAAAAGAGATAACACCCCCCCATTACGTCATGCTTCAGAAATGTGGAAAATGGTCCGTTTTCAAATGTTTTATTTTTGAACCTCAGTTCACATTTGTAGGTTGATCATCAGTGTTAGAGCTAAAATTCGCATGTTTAAAGTGATTTTCATGATTCCAGGGGCTCGGGAAGTGAATTAAATACTATTTTGAGGCATTTAATGTTCATGGAAAAACGGCAGATTTTTGACAAAAGAGATAACACCCCCCCATTACGTCATGCTTCAGAAATGTGGAAAATGGTCCGTTTTCAAATGTTTTATTTTTGAACGTCAGTTCACATTTGTAGGTGGATCATCAGTGTTAGAGCTAAAATTAGCATGTTTAAAGTGATTTTCATGCTTCCAGGGGCTCGGGAAGTGAATTAAATACTATTTGGAGGCATTTAATGTTCAAGCAAAAACGGCTGATTTTTGACAAAAGAGATAACACCCCCATTGCGTCATGCTTCAGAAATGTAGAAAATGGTCCGTTTTCAAATGTTTTATTTTTGAACGTCAGTTCACATTTGTAGGTTGATCATCAGTGTTAGAGCTAAAATTAGCATGTTTAAAGTGATTTTCATGCTTCCAGGGGCCCTAAACACAAGATTTATGGAATGGTTAAAAGTGCATGAAAATGGCCAATTTACTCACTCTGAGTTCTCAAAAAGGGTTTCTTCACCCCGGGAAGTTAATTAAATACCATTTGGTGGCATTTAATGTTCAAGCAAAAACGGCAGATTTTTGACAAAAGAGATAACACCCCCCCATTACGGCATGCTTCAGAAATGTGGAAAATGGTCCGTTTTCAAATGTTTTATTTTTGAACGTCAGTTCACATTTGTAGGTGGATCATCAGTGTTAGAGCTAAAATTAGCATGTTTAAAGTGATTTTCATGCTTCCAGGGGCCCTAAACACAAGATTTATGGAATGGCTAAAAGTGCATGAAAATGGCCAATTTACTCACTCTGAGTTCTCAAAAAGGGTTTCTTCACCCCGGGAAGTTAATTAAATACCATTTGGAGGCATTTAATGTTCAAGCAAAAACGGCTGATTTTTGACAAAAGAGATAACACCCCCCCATTACGTCATGCTTCAGAAATGTGGAAAATGGTCCGTTTTCAAATGTTTTATTTTCGAACGTCAGTTCACATTTGTAGGTTGATCATCAGTGTTAGAGCTAAAATTAGCATGTTTAAAGTGATTTTCATGCTTCCAGGGGCTCGGGATGTGAATTAAATACTATTTGGAGGCATTTAATGTTCAAGCAAAAACGGCTGATTTTTGACAAAAGAGATAACACCCCCCCATTACGTCATGCTTCAGAAATGTAGAAAATGGTCCGTTTTCAAATGTTTTATTTTTGAACGTCAGTTCACATTTGTAGGTGGATCATCAGTGTTAGAGCTAAAATTAGCATGTTTAAAGTGATTTTCATGCTTCCAGGGGCTCGGGAAGTGAATTAAATACTATTTGGAGGCATTTAATGTTCAAGCAAAAACGGCTGATTTTTGACAAAAGAGATAACACCCCCCCATTACGTCATGCTTCAGAAATGTGGAAAATGGTCCGTTTTCAAATGTTTTATTTTTGAACGTCAGTTCACATTTGTAGGTTGATCATCAGTGTTAGAGCTAAAATTAGCATGTTTAAAGTGATTTTCATGCTTCCAGGGGCTCGGGAAGTGAATTAAATACTATTTGGAGGAATTTAATGTTCAAGCAAAAACGGCTGATTTTTGACAAAAGAGATGACACCCCCCCATTACGTCATGCTTCAGAAATGTGGAAAATGGTCCGTTTTCAAATGTTTTATTTTTGAACGTCAGTTCACATTTGTAGGTTGATCATCAGTGTTAGAGCTAAAATTAGCATGTTTAAAGTGATTTTCATGCTACCAGGGGCCCTAAACACAAGATTTATGGAATGGTTAAAAGTGCATGAAAATGGCCAATTTACTCACTCTGAGTTCTCAAAAAGGGTTTCTTCACCCCGGGAAGTTAATTAAATACCATTTGGAGGCATTTAATGTTCAAGCAAAAACGGCTGATTTTCGACAAAAGAGATAACACCCCCCCATTACGTCATGCTTCAGAAATGTGGAAAATGGTCCGTTTTCAAATGTTTTATTTTTGAACGTCAGTTCACATTTGTAGGTGGATCATCAGTGTTAGAGCTAAAATTAGCATGTTTAAAGTGATTTTCATGCTTCCAGGGGCTCGGGAAGTGAATTAAATACAATTTGGAGGAATTTAATGTTCAAGCAAAACGGCTGATTTTTGACAAAAGAGATAACACCCCCCCATTACGTCATGCTTCAGAAATGTGGAAAATGGTCCGTTTTCAAATGTTTTATTTTTGAACGTCAGTTCACATTTGTAGGTTGATCATCAGTGTTAGAGCTAAAATTGGCATGTTTAAAGTGATTTCCATGCTTCCAGGGGCTCGGGAAGTGAATTAAATACTATTTGGAGGCATTTAATGTTCAAGCAAAAACGGCTGATTTTTGACAAAAGAGATAACACCCCCCCATTACGTCATGCTTCAGAAATGTGGAAAATGGTCCGTTTTCAAATGTTTTATTTTTGAACGTCAGTTCACATTTGTAGGTTGATCATCAGTGTTAGAGCTAAAATTAGCATGTTTAAAGTGATTTTCATGCTTCCAGGGGCCCTAAACACAAGATTTATGGAATGGTTAAAAGTGCATGAAAATGGCCAATTTACTCACTCTGAGTTCTCAAAAAGGGTTTCTTCAGCCCGGGAAGTTAATTAAATACCATTTGGAGGCATTTGTTCAAGCAAAAACGGCTGATTTTCGACAAAAGAGATAACACCCCCCCATTACGTCATGCTTCAGAAATGTGGAAAATGGTCCGTTTTCAAATGTTTTATTTTTGAACGTCAGTTCACATTTGTAGGTGGATCATCAGTGTTAGAGCTAAAATTAGCATGTTTAAAGTGATTTTCATGCTTCCAGGGGCTCCGGAAGTGAATTAAATACTATTTGGAGGAATTTAATGTTCAAGCAAAAACGGCTGATTTTTGACAAAAGAGATAACACCCCCCCATTACGTCATGCTTCAGAAATGTGGAAAATGGTCCGTTTTCAAATGTTTTATTTTTGAACGTCAGTTCACATTTGTAGGTTGATCATCAGTGTTAGAGCTAAAATTAGCATGTTTAAAGTGATTTTCATGCTTCCAGGGGCTCGGAAAGTGAATTAAATACTATTTGGAGGCATTTAATGTTCAAGCAAAAATGGCTGATTTTTGACAAAAGAGATAACACCCCCCCCATTACGTCATGCTTCAGAAATGTGGAAAATGGTCCGTTTTCAAATGTTTTATTTTTGAACGTCAGTTCACATTTGTAGGTGGATCATCAGTGTTAGAGCTCAAATTAGCATGTTTAAAGTGATTTTCATGCTTCCAGGGGCTCGGGAAGTGAATTAAATACTATTTGGAGGCATTTAATGTTCAAGCAAAAACGGCTGATTTTTGACAAAAGAGATATCACCCCCCCATTACGTCATGCTTCAGAAATGTGGAAAATGGTCCGTTTTCAAATGTTTTATTTTTGAACGTCAGTTCACATTTGTAGGTGGATCATCAGTGTTAGAGCTAAAATTAGCATGTTTAAAGTGATTTTCATGCTTCCAGGGGCTCGGGAAGTGAATTAAATACTATTTGGAGGAATTTAATGTTCAAGCAAAAACGGCTGATTTTTGACAAAAGAGATAACACCCCCCCCCATTACGTCATGCTTCAGAAATGTGGAAAATGGTCCGTTTTCAAATGTTTTATTTTTGAACGTCAGTTCACATTTGTAGGTTGATCATCAGTGTTAGAGCTAAAATTAGCATGTTTAATGTGATTTTCATGCTTCCAGGGGCTCGGGAAGTGAATTAAATACTATTTGGAGGCATTTAATGTTCAAGCAAAAACGGCTGATTTTTGACAAAAGAGATAACACTCCCCCATTACGTCATGCTTCAGAAATGTGGAAAATGGTCCGTTTTCAAATGTTTTATTTTTGAACGTCAGTTCACATTTGTAGGTTGATCATCAGTGTTAGAGCTAAAATTAGCATGTTTAAAGTGATTTTCATGCTTCCAGGGGCTCGGGAAGTGAATTAAATACTATTTGGAGGAATTTAATGTTCAAGCAAAAACGGCTGATTTTTGACAAAAGAGATGACACCCCCCCATTACGTCATGCTTCAGAAATGTGGAAAATGGTCCGTTTTCAAATGTTTTATTTTTGAACGTCAGTTCACATTTGTAGGTTGATCATCAGTGTTAGAGCTAAAATTAGCATGTTTAAAGTGTTTTTCATGCTACCAGGGGCCCTAAACACAAGATTTATGGAATGGTTAAAAGTGCATGAAAATGGCCAATTTACTCACTCTGAGTTCTCAAAAAGGGTTTCTTCACCCCGGGAAGTTAATTAAATACCATTTGGAGGCATTTAATGTTCAAGCAAAAACTGCTGATTTTCGACAAAAGAGATAACACCCCCCCATTACGTCATGCTTCAGAAATGTGGAAAATGGTCCGTTTTCAAATGTTTTATTTTTGAACGTCAGTTCACATTTGTAGGTGGATCATCAGTGTTAGAGCTAAAATTAGCATGTTTAAAGTGATTTTCATGCTTCCAGGGGCTCGGGAAGTGAATTAAATACAATTTGGAGGAATTTAATGTTCAAGCAAAAACGGCTGATTTTTGACAAAAGAGATAACACCCCCCCATTACGTCATGCTTCAGAAATGTGGAAAATGGTCCGTTTTCAAATGTTTTATTTTTGAACGTCAGTTCACATTTGTAGGTTGATCATCAGTGTTAGAGCTAAAATTGGCATGTTTAACCCCTTCGAGGCTAATGACGAGCTGGCCTCGTCATGGTGCTTACCTGCCGTGCGCGGATGACAAGGCCAGCTCGTCATAAAACAATATAAAACAATAAAACCCAGCGCAGGACGGGAAAACGCCTAGCAGCCATGGGGTTAAAGTGATTTTCATGCTTCCAGGGGCCCTAAACACAAGATTTATGGAATGGTTAAAAGTGCATGAAAATGGCCAATTTACTCACTCTGAGTTCTCAAAAAGGGTTTCTTCACCCCGGGAAGTTAATTAAATACAATTTGGAGGCATTTAATGTTCAAGCAAAAACGGCTGATTTTCAACAAAAGAGATAACACCCCCCCATTACGTCATGCTTCAGAAATGTGGAAAATGGTCAGTTTTCAAATGTTTTATTTTTGAACGTCAGTTCACATTTGTAGGTGGATCATCAGTGTTAGAGCTAAAATTAGCATGTTTAAAGTGATTTTCATGCTTCCAGGGGCTCGGGAAGTGAATTAAATACTATTTGGAGTAATTTAATGTTCAAGCAAAAACGGCTGATTTTTGACAAAAGAGATAACACCCCCCCATTACGTCATGCTTCAGAAATGTGGAAAATGGTCCGTTTTCAAATGTTTTATTTTTGAACGTCAGTTCACATTTGTAGGTTGATCATCAGTGTTAGAGCTAAAATTAGCATGTTTAAAGTGATTTTCATGCTTCCAGGGGCTCGGGAAGTGAATTAAATACTATTTGGAGGCATTTAATGTTCAAGCAAAAATGGCTGATTTTTGACAAAAGAGATAACACCCCCCATTACGTCATGCTTCAGAAATTTGGAAAATGGTCCGTTTTCAAATGTTTTATTTTTGAACGTCAGTTCACATTTGTAGGTGGATCATCAGTGTTAGAGCTAAAATTAGCATGTTTAAAGTGATTTTCATGCTTCCAGGGGCTCGGGAAGTGAATTAAATACTATTTGGAGGCATTTAATGTTCAAGCAAAAACGGCTGATTTTTGACAAAAGAGATAACACCCCCCCATTACGTCATGCTTCAGAAATGTGGAAAATGGTCCGTTTTCAAATGTTTTATTTTTGAACGTCAGTTCACATTTGTAGGTTGATCATCAGTGTTAGAGCTAAAATTAGCATGTTTAAAGTGATTTTCATGCTTCCAGGGGCTCGGGAAGTGAATTAAATACTATTTGGAGGCATTTAATGTTCAAGCAAAAACGGCTGATTTTTGACAAAAGACATAACACCCCCCCATTACGTCATGCTTCAGAAATGTGGAAAATGGTCCGTTTTCAAATGTTTTATTTTTGAACGTTAGTTCACATTTGTAGGTTGATCATCAGTGTTAGAGCTAAAATTAGCATGTTTAAAGTGATTTTCATGCTTCCAGGGGCCCTAAACACAAGATTTATGGAATGGTTAAAAGTGCATGAAAATGGCCAATTTACTCACTCTGAGTTCTCAAAAAGGGTTTCTTCACCCCGGGAAGTTAATTAAATACCATTTGGAGGCATTTAATGTTCAAGCAAAAACGGCTGATTTTCAACAAAAGAGATAACACCCCCCCATTACGTCATGCTTCAGAAATGTGGAAAATGGTCCGTTTTCAAATGTTTTATTTTTGAACGTCAGTTCACATTTGTAGGTGGATCATCAGTGTTAGAGCTAAAATTAGCATGTTTAAAGTGATTTTCATGCTTCCAGGGGCTCGGGAAGTGAATTAAATACTATTTGGAGGAATTTAATGTTCAAGCAAAAACGGCTGATTTTTGACAAAAGAGATGACACCCCCCCATTACGTCATGCTTCAG